>NW_008707797.1:3031216-3039977 GCF_000327385.1 Lottia gigantea | reverse complement strand
TATGTTTTTGTATTTATTTAATTTAAAGTTTTTAAACAAAGTAATGATTTAATTTGTTGTAAGATCTGTACATTTCAACAAAAATGTGTCATTGTGGTTTACATGTACAGTGAAAACTGCTGTAGCGGAATTGCCACATATCAAGAAACTAGATTGGTAATAGGAACCAGTTTAACCGTTAGCGCAACTTGAATTTTTTTTTGTGTGTTGGCATTAGCAAATCGATGTTATCATTCTTCACAATACACAAATATTTTAGAAAACCCTTGACAACCCCTTTCCTCTGTTGATAAACAGATACTGCTCGGAACGGCAAAGTGAGGGCCTCTCATAGGTCCGCGCTAACAACATACTTGTGTAATGACAGTCGATAAAATGACTTGTTATTTGAAATAAGGGCCTTTCCATTTTAGTCAAACATTTCTTTTAGAACTTATCCAATTCCAATAGAGCTCATCCTTTATTGATGATAAAAATTGCCCGTATCTCTTGAAAATCTTTGTGCAAGGGGGGTGGGGGTGTTAGGGTGAATTTCCTGTATGAAGAGTAGTTGGGGTTACCTTGGATAAGGGTTTAGGGTTTTGGGGGAATTGGGGGGTTTTCAATACTGTAATAAATCATCCAATTTAAAGATAAAAATGAACACATGTTCGCAGGCAATTAAAATTCTAAGATAAAAATCGTGATGAAGATAAGAATAAAATTGAATTAAAGTTATCAATTGTTTTGTTTTTGCAGTAAATATTTTATCATTCATTTCTAGTTATCTTTCTTTTGAATTCGACGGAATTATCATTGAAAACATAGAAATAAATTGAAGCTACGGGGAACTTCCAGAAATAAATCCGATTGGTTAATTGATAACCTGACTTAAACGTTTTTCACTCCGATGATTTTGATTGATGTGGGCAAACATCAGAGAAATTATTGATGAGTCGGCAGATTTGATCTTTAATTGAATCATAACGTTTGATGTTAACGTAGAAAAAATGTTAAAAATTCGATATTGTGTTTTCAGTTCAGTTCGTTGTGTTTTTAGCCCTCTTTATGAAAGAAAGAAATGAGTCTGGGTTACCTCATACGTCAGTGAGTTCGTCACTCTTCAATGAGTCCGAAACTCCGTCAATGAGTTCGCCACTACTTGGGGTGGCTAAGTAGAGCATTGGATTTCATCTAAAACAGAAATGTCAATGTCACCGTCTTTCCTTTCCCTAAAATCATAATAGAGTTAAAAGTGTGGGTGGGTGTGGGTTTTTTTTGGGCGGGGGGGAGACAACCCTTTAATCTGGGGTGCTAGATCTCTAATGTTACAGTCTCCATTGCACACTGCTTGGCGTTGCTACATTATTAGCCCAATCTAGACATAATATACAGTAAGTAGGATTGCACGATAACTTTGTTAAATTCTTAATTTTGTATCGATTTAAGACATGTTAAGCTAACGATGTTCAGATTTTATTGGAAATTCTTTTCAACTTGGACAACTCTTGCATCTTAATAGCTTTATTAAACAAATGTGTTTCTGTCTGTGGGTTATGATGTAAACTGCGTCGTTAGGTTTTGAAGATAAGTTCAAATGTCTACAGTAATGGGTCTTTAATCCCCAATTTTCTGTTCAGACTATAGATGTATTCCGGTAGTATTTTAACGCTTGTTAGGTTTGACAAAATACGTGGGAAGCCTTCATTGAATGTTACAGAAATAACATAATTAGTCGGAACGTTTTGATCACGGAATGTCGGACAGTAAACAAGCACGATAACAATTACTGTTGCATCCAATTTTCAAAAAGACAACACATTAAAGCGGAAGTGTCATGGCATATCTTAGTCCAAAGTCAGATGAAAGTCACCCATTCCACACAGAGCACCCATATTGTAGATAGGAGCCCCTAGAAAATTACGGAGAAAGGTCATAATAGGTGTAACACAGACCCGTGGCTAAATGGAACCGGGGATGGGGGTGGGGGACAGGGGTTCTAAGAAAATTTTGCCCCCCCCCAAAGATGACTTGAATAACTTGTTGAGTAACTATAGTTGAACCCCCCTTTATATATACGAAAAAAAATTACAATACATGTTTTAATATCTTTTAAACTTAATTTGGTATTGAAGGTTTCCCAAAAAGTAATATATTTGGGCCAATTTTTGTTCAACTAACCATATTGATTGATGGGTGAAGTACAGTCATGAATGGTTTAAAGAATTTCGTCCTGAATATATCCGAAGAAGTATTATGCAAGATCAAGTTCGTTACTTTGAAAACATTCCTCCTTAGTTCGAGTCAAAATTGGCATGACAGTTATCTGGCTCAATAAATCAAATCGTGATAAATTGACGGTTTTTATTCCCTAGAAATTTGTTATTTTCTGACTCTAAAAACAGGTGGTTGGTTGTTAGATTGAAATCTGAGCGGAGAAAAACATGTTATTGTTCCTATATTAATTGAACATTTATTATCTAGCAGTTGATTTGTTTTATCTACAAATCAAATTCATCATTCTGTATCGAAGTTTCTTAAACAAGTACAGTTTGGATCTCGGTAGTAAACTTCGTCCATTACAATCCTTAATTCAAATTCTGTATTCTGTTCCAATGGCTCTCTTGAACAAGTTGTGTATGGATCTGTGTATGTAACAAACTTTGCTAATTGCACTTTAAAATTTGTTTCTAATATTGTACCAAGATGACTTTTGAACATCTCGATAACAAACCTCGTCCATTACAATCTTCAGTTTGTTTTAAATTTTTCGCTCTGTAGTCTATCAAAGGTTTTTTGAACGTTTTGTGTGTGCATCTCGTTTATTACAGTCTTTATTTCAAACTCTTCATTCTGTGCCAAGAGGGTTCTTGAAAATGCTGAGTTTATATCTTGGTAAAAAACTTCGTCCATTACAAGCCTTTAAATTCTTCATTCTGTATTGTGTTCTTCACTTAATAAACCATTTGTTTTACATGTCTGTGTATTTCTTATTTTCGAAAAGTCGTTTATCATCCATATCGGTCACATTAACTCCAGCAATTCAGGCAATATTTATCAAACGGTTCACTGTGACAGCTTTGCCAGCGCTCTTCACCAAATTCAGCTTCATCGAAACTGTCAAATTTGTGCCAATGGCAATTTTAAAACCAAACTTTGTTCGGAATATAAAAGATAACGACATTCTAATGTAGAAATTATACTTTCGACTTAAAGACCAGACTCTCTGTATTCCAGAAAGTATAATATCAAGTTACAAGTATGAATGAATTATTAAACTATTATAAATCCCAAGAAACAGTTTAATTCAAATTCCCGACTAATATTTTAACCTATAGTGTCAGATCAGCTGGTTCAATCTTCCACGGGAAATTTATGTGTCAAAGTGTATGGAGGAGTAGACGCTCATATTGGCCAATTCCATTTGAAAGGTTGACTGCGATGTACTTTCTGTCGCTGTATATTATTGCTTCGACGTAAATTTAAACAGAAATGGAACAATGAAACAAATACATGAATCATATCAATATTAGCCAATAGTTAACGTATAATTCTCTTTCTGCATTACCACTGTTACTGCGAACAAGATCATTTGTTAATCAATACCGAATCTCCTAAGGAGGATTCGAACCCTGTGCACTTCTCTATGCAAAACTTGCACAAATATATTAACGCTAACTTCTCTGTCATCATGGCCATTAAAGTCGTCAAGTTGATAAGCAATTAATTAATCAACACCGAATCTCCTGTGCACTCTGGTACCTGGAAGGTATCCAGTCAATCATATAATCAACATGGCGTTATCTCTGTGGTTCAGTTAACATCCATTTTACCTCCATTACTACAAATGTCGTTAACCTTCAAGGTATAGTCCGAAACTCACTTGGTTCTGATCGCCCCATTCGCTACTAGACTATTTGGGTCAAACCGATACAGTCATATAGATAACAATCTTCACAATGTCAAGCTATAACTAACTTCTTACTTATACTTTTACTGCAATGGACACCTTTCTTGTGTCAGTGAATACAACCAGAGTCCTTAATGTGTAATGCTAATGTCCTTATGTCGAGGGTTCTGATTGGCTATATTCGCTGACGTACAATCCAATCAAATCGCTGCATTCCTTGACATAGGGATAGTGGCTAGTACGAAGTTCGTAATAAATTAGTTTGACATTGTGAAGATGATAGGTAATATGGTGAAAGATATCTTATCTTTATAGTAAACCATGGTCAAAACCTCAAGGGTTTAGGTTTTCAGTAAGTATATATAACTAAGTTGTATATCGATCAATTGGGAAACATTGGCGGCTGCCCCCTCTGACCCCCCTTAGGCTCCGCCATTGCTGGGAAACCACGAGAGAGAATCATAATCTTTTTAAATTACTCTTTTGCAATGGGCAAGCGAAATTTAATAGAAATTTAGAACGCTCAGTTTGAAGACATTCAGCATTTAATCTGATTCTCCCAGTGCAAGCAATCATTGAAAACCCAATCATTCTCCGATTCTACCAGCTGCGAGATCGACATCAGGCCTCATCAGAAGCATGTTCCTTTAGCAACGGTACGATGGTAATGATCATGTTCTATGTGAATAATCATCGTTCCGTTGCTAAAGCAACATGCATCAGAAGATGATGTCCGCGGTGTCCCATACATTGAGTCAAATGCTTGTCGCAGTCCAGGCAACTTTCCATTAGTGCACATTGTACGACGTTGTCAGCCTCCACGAGCCGAGTCAGGCGCAGAAAGGTAGGACGTTAAACTTCACCCTATTTCAATTTCATTGTTTCCTGTTCAGATTATATTTAGAAACTGGTTTTAAAGAGGAAACGCTGGAAGTGTTCAATCTTGTTTATCCAATTTCAACTTTTCCACCCACGACAATCTATAACGGACTGTTATCAGCTGTATCTGTGTTAACTAACATTTTGGTGACGAGCTTGTTGAATATATAGAAGTAGTAGTGGTAATAAACGAATATGATCACCTCAATCTAAACCCCCGAACCTCAAGAGATCCCCCTTCATCATAATTATAACCATCAATGACAATGTCTGATGGGATACTGTTATCTGATTCCCGAGCTTACAACCTCACAGAATTAGAATTGATTCAGGTTTGTCTGCAATTCAATGATAATAGCGAGTATGTCAAACGGATTAAAATGCAAATGGATGTTATGTTTTGATAGATATGTAATTCACTGTAACGCATGTGAATAATTACAGGAACCACAGACGTCTGGCAGTAAATTGGAATGGTGCTCATTAGCGGCATCAATAAACATAAAAACGCTAGAGAATCTTTTTCAATCCTTTTAAATTCTAAAAGATCTTTAACAAAAACCACAAGCAAATGGAAAACAATGTAAAAGATTACATTTTGCCACCAAATTTCCAATCTTCGCCAGTGAACGACAAATATTCCTTATCTAAACTGAAATCATGTCGGTCAAGTTGGCGAGAGGGAAAACTATTTCTTTATCTTTATGGTAACCTCAATCGTAGTCTGAACTCCCGTATGAATAATGGGTAAATATATTTTCCAATCTGATCAAAATACAGATCTTAATATTTCGTTTTATGATCCTATATGGGTTACTACACTGTACACCAATTGTTTTCCCTTTTCTGCGATTTTTAGTATTTATTGTAATCTAACAAGTCTTGTATAAGACTTTCGTTCTATGACGTTTTTTAAGCAATCAAACTCGTTTCTTGATAACAAGTATAATACACTCGTCAGTTCTGAAAGCATTACCCAGGAATTGATTGCACCAATTTATGGCTATAAATTATAGAGATCGGCCATTGTCACTTTACACCTTCATCATGACAGTCCATCCTTTGAGAACACTGTTTTACCTTTGAGAACACTGTGTTACCTTTGAGAACACTGTGTTACCTTTGAGAACACTGTGTTACCTTTGAGAACACTGTGTTATTGCAAAAATCTATTTTATGGTGTAACTAATGTTTTCATCGAGAATGGAACTTTTGTAGAAGCCCAAAAAGATGACCACGCCTACAGTCCGGGGCAATATTTTCATGTACATGTGTATAGTATTTTCGTTGAACCTCGCCCCACAATCTCCACGATGGTTAACTCCATGGGATCACTCGATCTATTTCGTATGTTTTTGATGAAAACACTGGTCAGTGTTTATCAGTAGAAGCCACAAGAGATGACCACGTCATTCCAGGGCTATATATTTCTTGGTGAAAGTAATATTTTAACCAAGTTAAGGCCTATCAGATATCTAGAGATACAGAATAGATGAATCAGATCAAGTATTGAATTAGTAAATTGATATTTTATGTTTTATCTTCCACTCCCAGAAACGTTGATAAAATCTTTTTACCGATTACTGTTCTTTATCTAGATTTCTCTCCCATGGTGACTTAAAACTGTAGTCAAGGAGGCATTGACGGTGCCAGTGTCTAGCAACTTGGGAGAACACAGGGGGCGACAACCTTCCGGGTTGAGATTTTCAATGCAAAAGTGCCATGGGCAAACCTCCCATGAAGGATCTGTGGGGTTATCTCCCTTGAGGTATAAACATCATATTTAACATTTACCTGAAAATGAAATGAGCGAACAATTAGTGGTACAAACAATCACCCCCCCCCCCCCCCCCCGGGAAAAACACAAAAAAAAACCCTCACACTTTGGCCCCAATGGCGCCGACATTGTCTAGTAGTTTATCGAATCCCTTTCTAGCTTTACTGAAATTTCAGTTTAAGAGTACTTGTTAATTTCAGTTATCTAATTGAGTGAAAAGTACTTTCTATTTTTAAGTGAAAAAGTGAAAAAAACATCTGTTGATTCAACTTACCTTAAATATATTAACTTGGTTCCTACATACTGTGACGTCATTAACAATTCTCACCGATTTTAAACAACTGTTTTATGTTGAAACCGTATTTCAACATGTTAATGATGACGTCATACCCCATATTCCTTAAAATGATGATTTGTATCGGTGGTTTTTAAGAATAAACACAGACGAACTGAATAAATTATCATACTGGTTAAACAAAATATTACAGAGTACAGTTTAATTCAATCCAGGTCGATCAGATTTGAATACAAAAAAAAGAAAACAACAACAAACCTTTGTGAAATGCACGCACAACTCATATGATAGCAGAAAGACAGGTCTACTATGATATATATATATATGCATATTGGCATTGCCTACCATTCCTTTAATAGACAAGAAAAAGGTTTTTTACATTATTTTCATGGAACTCAAGGTCAAAATTCTTATATTCTCTTAGTTCAAATTTTTTTATTGTAAACGACGTAAAGAAATTATTCAAAATTCATCATTATAGAATTGTTTGGTAGAAACTAGACTGAATGAACAAATGCTTTATATTGTTATCTTCCAATCGCCTACAAGGCCAAACGATTTCAATTGAGCTATTGAAAATGTCGCTTATACAAACAATTTGTAAGAACACGTTCGCCCTGGTTCCATTTGAAATCCCAGATTCACCTTACATTATTAAATAAGAAAATCATAATTCCTGTTTTAAGAAACTGTCCCTCACACCCCCATGACAGCTTAATTCAAATGCATTGAAGATTTTTGGGTATTATTTTATCTTTTCTTACAATATTTACGAAGTGAATAAGTCATTGTGAAAAATTACCACTAGTGTTATAAACATCTTAACATGTAAAACTAAACCAGGCAGGTGTTATTGTCATAATTATACTTATTCTAAACTTATTCTTCATTTCTACTTTTACTCTCTGCTTGAGTTTTCTTCTGTTGCCGTTAATCACATTACAATAGAGAGGTCCGTTGTTGACAAATCACACTCTATTTATAGTAACATTTTCCTCTTTAATCAAAGGTAATTAGTAAAATTTTAATGAGCAAGATGCAAGTAAAATGATACTTTTTACAGATTCTTCACCTTACGAACTCCCGTATAATACCTTTAAAAATCAGTCAGTTTTCTTGAATCACGGAAGTTTGCGATTTGATGAATTGTAACCTAGCAATAACTGTCAATCAGAGATGCAGTAATCTGTAAAGGGTCGTATCTAGAAAATGCCCATGGGGGATGCCAAAAATGAGAGGTGTCTCCCCAAGACGCCTGCTGATTGGGACTGGCCTCCGAAGCCAACAGATTTCAAATGGCATGAGATGAATTTTGAGCATTTCGGGGGCTTAATTCTCGCTTCAATATAAAACCTTTCAAAGGCCTGAGAGTAGGACCATTGCCCAATACGCCAATATTTCCTCTTTCAAAATTCATAAACTGCTCAACAACAGACCAGACTTTAAACCCTGGCACTCTGAATGCAGCTCTCTGTTGTCACTCCGCACTGTTTGAAACAAACTGAATTTATAAAGATGAAATGTGTTCGTTTTTATTTTGAAAATAAGAAAAACAATATGGGGGTGTTGTAAAGCGACAGTGCCAAATGGATTCCATATTATCTTATTATTATTTCCATTTAGAGTGAATACTGAAATATCTTAAGGTAAATAGCTTAGCAGATGTATTAAATAAACCATCATATCAAGAATACGGGTTTTATTAAGTCGAAGAAGTATGATGAATGAAGGCGTGAATTGGACACGATGCGAATGAACGTGTTCTTGTCACACACCCTTTGTTTACTGTGAAGGTGAATACATACAAAACTGTCCTTGGGGCTTGGGGGGTGGGGGGGGGGGGGGAGGGGGGCACAGACTATGCTTTCATTATGTAAATCGATTAAAAAAATGAAAATGGGAGGGGGGGGGGGGGAATTTG
>NW_008707797.1:3003639-3030816 GCF_000327385.1 Lottia gigantea | reverse complement strand
TCCTTCGTGACATATTTGTCTAGGTTAAATCTTTGATATTCAGCTACTTCTGTTGCCGTGACAATACTGTTGGAACAGTTTATTCCCTGACTACAATCCTAGCTACCCTCAGTAGTGAATCAATTCACCACCTTCTTCGGCAATTTATCTCAGAGTCAGATGGTGTCTGATCTACTTAGATGACATTGACAGTGATAGAGAATAGTGGAACCATTGTCTCGACGACCGGTTTGCATCACAAGGCAACAGTGCCCAAACACTTTCAACAGGCCCGTAGCTACAGGGGGCAAGAGAGCCAATTCGAAAAATGGACCCCCCCCCCCCCGTAAAAAATCTAACAATGATCCAATTCCCTTACACCATACACCATTGACCAACACCTACCGTATAAATTATTTGGCCCAAACTTTCTAGCAAATAATACTAAAATATTTAACCACCATTACATCTAGTCTGGATAACAATACATTTTACACACGCGGACACCTTTATGAATCAACCACCTTCGATATGCGACCGTAAAAAATCTTCTTCCCCTTTACGAGAGTTTATAGATGTCTGGTGTTCCAGAAACAGTAAGCAAGTGTTTCGTTTGTTTACATCAATCAAGATGATAAACTCAAGCCTGTATTATAAATTAATGTGGAAATCTCAACCCCCGGGGTGCAGGCATCTTCATTTCGACATGTTTGAAAACAATTTGCCAAGTATGTTTATATTTTTACCACTCACAGTCAATTTACCACTCAAAACAATTTGTCCTTGCTAAGAGTCTGGCATTCCAGTTCGTGTTAAACTACCACATAGTTCCACGCTGTATTTTGGAAGCTTCAAATAGTCAGAAACTACTCAAGATGCTTGTCAGGTAGTTTCTATGGAATGTATCATGAACAAAAATATACCATTGTTATGATTAAGGGGGCCGAAATATGACTAACTCGGCTTCGATTCGGACTTCGACTAACCCCACCTCAAAGTGAGTATTGCAGTCAAGGCATTAGACGCAGTTCTTTATAGCTTAACATGTTGCTGATGGGGGTCCTCTGCTGGTTAAATTAGGACTTGTTTCCACTAGTTCTGTAGGTCGTAGGGATTTTGATGGAAAAAAGCTTCCAGCCGTCCGGATGACACCCTTGTGTAACATGTTAATGGTCCTCGATTGTGCTGTTAGATTTCACAATACATTGCTTTGTCTATCATAATTTGGCCAAACACAGACACATAATATCATGTCCTCGGGCACTCAAAAAGTTTCGATCGAGAAATTCCACACTATTCCGACTGATGTTATGATTGATGAAACGATTACCGAGAACGTCTTGTTAATCAAGATAAAACAGTAGGTGTGTTAGTCTAGATTACCAAGTGTATATATTATCGGTAGATGTGTATCTAAGAAGGAAATTGAGAACGTTTGTAAAATGATGTGATTTTAAACCAAACGTGAATCAATTGGCAATCTTCGACCAGATTTATACATTTCTTTCAGTACTTTCTCGTGAAAAATATGTGAGGTATTCAGTCGGTGCTAAAACTCAGGAATAGTATTGTCACTATACAAGGACTATATCAAAATCTAGAATTATTTTTTATCAATCAAAGGTAAGAATATTGAAATATTCTTCTGTGTCTGCATTTTATTGTATTATGCTTTGAGAGTAAATAATGTTCAAATACTAAATGCCAACATAAGAATACCCACTCTCCTAAATATTTGTTCGGAACTTAATATACAGCACCTCGAGCTATGCATTTTACAAAAGAAAACGTGCAAAAAACAAATGTCGCTGTTTTGTCGGATACTAATAAGGTTGGTCTAAATAGATTATTCAGATACCTCATGTCTAATTCAATGATGAAGAAAAGTCTGGAAATCTATATTCAAACTTGGATTCATAATCAAATCACAATTAACCAGTCGTTTTTAATATTTTTTGTCTATATGAATCGCACCAGTCGAGGTTTTCAGTCTGAAAAAGTTATAATGGTAGCTGAAAATTTGGAACAAGTACATTTTATTTAAAAATTTGAGTTTTATCAGCTGGTAATGTTGGTATTTATAATTAATGTTTCCTTTAATAAAGTTTTTTTTATTTATTTCAAAGTACATTATATAATTTTCAACTTAAAATAACCGTCTACAATGAAAACTTATAAATAAGAGATAAAGTGTATTGCTATCAGTGTCTGTGATATACACAGTTTTAAAAACCTCTTTTCAAGCTCTTTAAATCATATTTTTACATCAAATCAACACTCGGATTATTTCAACTGAAATGAATGGAGATTTATGTCTTACTTTTCTGTACCATGTTGGCTAATGAAGACGGGCAACGCTATGCAGGGTGTAATGAGGTAACTCTTGCCAGGACAGTGGCATTAGCCTGCTGCTTTTAGATTTCCAACTGTCGATTAATCTTTAACGTGCACAGTCTGTAGCACACCGGGACAGGTTTTTTTAATATATACTAAATATAGCAGAAAACTATATTTATAGTGGAATAGGTGAACCCTTGAATAATTTAACCCCCCCCCCCCCCATCCCCTCCTGAGATCTTGAGCTAGCTACGCGCCCGATTTTATTGGTAGAGGATCGTTTCCACAAAGCATGGATTTAATTACTTAAAATAGCATCATCAAGAAGAATTTATACTCATTCGCTTAATGTAGGTATTTGACAAATGAAGTTTCCTTTGTTGTACACTGAATGGCGATGCCCATCTTCATGAGTCATCCAGGTTCAGAAAAGTAGGATGCAGGATATGATTTTTTTTCTTATAAAGTCATTAAGTTACAAACTGTATTTTTTCACCAGGAATGTAATTGTTCACGAGATAATTTAAATAAAAAATCAGAAGAATGAAAGACGGTGATCTGTCATCATAATTTACCTGCCAACCTGCTCACCTTTTACTTATTTCTAGCCGTGTTAATAATATAAGGCGTACGCTGTTTGACTACCAAATTAGTTGCAAAAATTACCAAATACAGGGGAAATGGGTACAGTTTAGGAAAGGACGTGCACACCAGTGGCGGAGCTACCCCGAAAGCATGTTTTTCGGGCAAAAATCTCATAACTAGGTTAGAAATTCGAGGTCATGTTCGGGTGCTTCGAATTGAAATGAAATGAAATGAAATGAATGGAGTTTTACGTCTTACTTCGAGTGCTTCGAACAAATTTCGCCTAATAATATCCATCTATAATATCACTTATCTTACTTCATTATTGCAATTGTTAATATTTCTTGTGGGATATATTATTGAATATATTTAATACGTATTAGAAATAACACTTGAGCTAGAACAGTGCATTCGTTGAGGGTTGATTGTATTATTATATTGGAATAGGTAGCAAGAGAAATCAAATCAAATTTGATTAAAATGTAAACTATTTTCTCTAGAAAGTATTGACTCGAGATTATAATAGTTGTATATACTATAAAATATGAAATTAGCCATAATGATCTAGAATATTACTGTTGATAGAAACGTTAACTTGTAATAAACATACAAATGTTTAGGAAAAAAAGTCAATTAGTCTGATTTCATATCAGCTTTATTACAAAAAGTCTGTCAGATATATTGTCTTCAAATGCCAAAGTTTCGAAATTAAAAATTCTAATGAGTTTGCCAGGAGCAATACCAATGTTAATGGTTTACTATGTAGCAATCTGTTTTATTCTTTATAATTCCTACTTCTACTACACTATTATGAAGAACGTTAAGATGAAATTTTAGACCTAGAATTAAATCCTAATAGCAAAAATCTACCACAAATCCTATGCGAATACGAGAATGTCTTAATTGAATCGCAAAAAGTCATTTAAGCGCTTGATATTGTACACGTATGATACGAGCGCGGACCTATGAGAGGCCCTCATATTTTACGTACATATGGTTTTAGTTTACCGCTAACAGAGAAGCGTTTGCAAAAGTTCTCTTAACTCACATAGTGATATGTATTTCCAAAGATACATTCCTATAGCTTTTTGCTCTACTTTTTTACCCCCTAATATTTTGGTGTAGATGGTGTTCCGTACAGTACAAAATGCCCGGGGCTGTTTTAGTAAATTGACTCGATTCAACCCGACAGATACAATGGTTTTATTTAAATTACTAACTGCCTTCTGAATTTTAATGTTTTTTTTGTATTTTATGATTCAAAAGTTTTATATCTTATGTCAATTATAAAAATGTTAACTATTCTACAGAGAATAGACCAATTCTTTTCATTATTATGGTAGACGAATTTCATTCTGAGTATCTAGTTGCAATAGAGCTTAACATTTATCTTTGCCGAGTTTTGGATTGCAACAACTCCAAACGGTCTACCGTTCTGCTAGTGCTTTGCAATATTCAATCTTACGGAAACTGCCGGGGATTCCCGGACGCAACATCTCGTTACCAAATTCACCAGCGATGTAGCGGATACCTAATATCTACTTACTCAAAATTGATCGTGTGGAATTCGGAAAGGCTGCTATCTCTGGGATGTAGTACCAGCCATGTTCAACTATTGGACGTCAGGACTTATTAACGAATACCATTTTTAACCTTGTCTCAATGGATATTTACCAACTTGGTCTGGAAGGTAATTTGGAATAAACAAACTCTGTTCACCGAATTTACAAGGCAATTAGTTGATCAATCAGGCCATTTTCATTAAAACTGCATTGAGAGAGAACTCTAAGAGGTCATTGAACTACTCATATTCGTTAAGTTAAGTTACAAATGGGGCTAATTCATTGGGTGTGAGTAATTATCGAGTGAAACCGAAAACAACCACTTACAACGGAAAACGAATGATCTGCAAAATTATTATGAAATTCGAAACTTTTCTTACGAAAAACTACAAAACAAAAGGTAAAGAGTGATCGAAATATTAGGCAAAGTTTATATTTATTATTTAACCAAAATGGAAAGCTACAAAGAAAATCGAGATATCAGTAAGTAGACCCCAGCTCTTGGGGGTTTCATAAGATCCATATTTCGTTCCGTGACATGCTGTAAAGGCCAGTTTTGTTCAGTATATATATGGAATAATAGCTATGATGGAAAGAGAATCAGATACTTATGATATTGACTAGAGCTCATTTAAAATGCTGCCAACATTTGTATGGTACACGAAGTCCCCATTGAGTAAAATCAGAAACAGCACGTAAAACTCATTTACAGTAAAGTTTTTATTATTTAATATTGGTCAAAAAGAATCTTACCATGAAGTAAATCTTGCGATTAAGTAAATTACAGACTTCAATAACTACTACAAATAGCTGATTTATCAGTTCACATACATATATTAAAGAGAAAATTTATAATGCCCCTGGGACACAGTCGTTATAAACTATCTAATGAATTTGGCCATTAGAACAAGTCATGCTAATCTGTGTCACGAAAAAGTGATAAGCCTCTTTTCTGGAAACACCACCGTGTTAACCATAATAAGGTGACCTTCAAATCCCAAACCAGGTGCGCCCCCGGTTGTCCCTTTTGAATGTGATCTAGATTATTATAGCTCGTTAGCAAAAGGCCTGGATACGCCGTTTACTTTCTCCCAAAAAGTAGCCATAACAACCCAATGGTTATAATAGAACAACATTCTCTAGGAAAGGTTAGTCGTGATACTTTACATTCAAAACTTAAATCCCTGCTCTTTAAATAAATTCAACAGAGAATGTCGAGGATAACTCGGATACAAATTGACATAAAAGTTTCAAGTGAACCTATCAAATATTGCTCCGGTTTTGACAAACGACTATCTGATTGGATAAAATAAAATGTTTATTGAATTAGGACCAATCAGAGTGGATCAATTTTCTTCTATTTTCTATCTCGCTAATGACCACTAAACTGGTTAGATTCCATTCATGTGTCTAAATAGGTTGGAAGAAAAACAAATTATTTTTGATGAAAAGCTAATTTGTGTTTCTCTTTAAGCGCTGGCTTTCCATAGACAACTGATAACTGTAGAAACTTTCTTTCACCGACTAACAACCACTTCACTTATCATTCTTGTAGTAAAGTATAGAATTTATAGTTGTTTAAAGGAACAGACACGCCAAAATTCTTTTGCTCAAAGCAGCAATGATCCGCTTTCGTATAATTCTGTTATTTGTGAAAAATTTGAGATATATCCGAAACATTGCATTAACTTATCTTATTTTGATCTCTTCAAAATTGGTGTTCAATTACTTAAAGACAGGTAACTGCATATTTTTAACTTTGATGAAGGTTCATGTTCTATATGATGATCTTTTTATCGCCGCAATTCCGAAATAGAAATACAAGCCTCCCCTTTCCTTTTCATCTTTTCCCCCATCCCCACCCACACAGTAGGTAATGCCCTTGTTTCAAGGAAAAGACAAAGGGCATCGCAGCCTATTTAGTGGAAATTGAGTTCAGGGTTGTTTTTGAATGAATGACAAACTAAACCAAAGATTTTCAAACCGAAGAGCATCCAATGAGTCGCCTGAATAAACATCAAATGAAAAATGTCAGACTCCGTTTTTCTTGAAATGGCTTTGAAATCAGAATTATTCTATACAGTTTGTATGAATGCATTCAGCTGCGTAATAGAACTGTACAGAGATATCGACTCAAGGTTATTTTGCTCTTATACGAAAACAAGAAACAACAAATCTTTTTGAAGGAGAATCTAAAAACTTGTGTTCACGAAAGTCCTGTCTATCAGCTGGTTCTTAGCCAAACTTCTTGGTCGAGTCTTTTACCGGATTATCAGTGTCCTTTTACAGCCTTATATAGAGGAAAGATAGCTTATTCACAAGATTTCAAACTCCTACCGAGATTAGAACCCTCGACCACCATTGTACTACGGAAGAGCCAGTATGTTCTACTTATTAAAGTGGAAATTGGACCCCAGAGCTTGACGAAACAATGACATTAGCCTAATTTCATCTGGACATGAGGACCATTGTGGTGAGATATAATGTTCTATTTTTATTTCATTATCTCATTAAGACAATTTATTCTTCTACCAACTACTTCAATAGGTCAACATCAGCTCCTTGTTTGTGTTCAAAGTGTTTCATCGCCATTGTACTCCTTGTTCTCATTGGGTGTCTATTACAGTAAAATATTTTCACTGTTATAATAGTGCTCAATATATCAATTGTAGAGTGAAATAGAAATACCACTGTTAAAATAGTGCTCGATGCATCAATGCATGGCGATATTAGATATATGAGACAGAGAAGCTCTGAAGGTGGAGCTATATGAGGGCGGATGTTTAATGATTATTTTTATTTGTTTTTTTTCTTGGTTGTTGTTGTGTAATTTTGAATCTGTCTTCATCCAAATCCGATTACTATATCCATTTGTCAATGATTGATGATTTATGTCGTTTCAAGACATATTACTTGAGTATATTTATATTGAAATAATGAAAATGCCAAAATCCGGATTTCAAGTCTAGAGTAGATAAATTCTTATCATAAAAACGGTAAATCAGCTTATTTCAGATTCGGGTTGGATAAAAAGGGATCTTTCAAATTCTGAAAATTGATTCTAACTCTCAAAATCTATACAGAGCCTAACTGAACCGGCTTTCTTTGTAACTATTATGTGGGGTATAACAGGTAGGTATTTAATAGTTCAGGAACTTGGGCCTATGTTTTTGAGGTGTGAGGTTTGAACTCAGACTATTTATGGTAGTGAGGACATATTTTGATATTCCTAGCGTCTTAAAGGAGGAGCTGATTTTATCCTCTCTAAAAAACTGAAATGAAATGGGTGGAGTTTTACGTTGTACTTATCGGCTCCTTAAATTGCTCTGATAATGCATACTAAATAGATGAAAAGCAATATAACATTTGATTTGAGTTTATACGTCACAACGTTTCTAGAATACAGGCTTTGACACGGCCTTATTAACCCGAGGAAGTATGGGCAAGATGACAACCATTTAATCCACTTTTAATATTTGACCTTAAAATAAATAGAATAAAGGTTTCGCGGTGTAAGATCATTAATTTAAATACTGCACGCAGGTAATTATAAATAGCTGATTGTAATATTGATGAAAATTACAACTATACATAAAAATAACAGATCGAATAGGCCATTGATGTCACAATTCCCTTATTATTTCTTATTTGAGAAAGTTAATCCTTTCTTCCGTTGTCAGCAATTTCTAATTTTCTAATTTTCCATATTAAGGGCTCAATATTTCCAGTTTTAGGATGCATGACAAAAAAATTAAATGGCTATTTTGGGGATGATGTATTTGAAATGTCAGGGAGTAATTGTTAAGGATTAGATATGAAGGAAAACAACGGAGTCATAATTGATTGAATTCACAAAACATGATTCATATTTCCCTGTTATTATAAATACGTCAAATGAGAAAATGGCGCCATTGTTTTTGTTCAAAGGCGTAACGGAAGTGAAATATTCTTGTCATGTAGAACGTTAACACGTGAGTGTTAATTGACGTCATTTTAAATGGGTCTCTTTACACCGGCGCCGTTAACAAAAGGTCAAGGACAAATAAGAACAAGGACCCGGCTCTAAGAGATGGCTAGTCAACTGAGGGAGACAAATGAACCATTGGCGTGGACGACAACGAACCTTTCTAACGAAATATTCTAGCAATCTTTTACACAAGCAAACTCATATAAATGTATTGTTTTTAACTTAAGAATAACGATTGATACACGCTTGGTTTCGATGGACTATTGGACGATCCTCGCACGCTTTAAGCTTTTAAACCTCTATCCAGTTACTGCCATTTGTTGGCAAACATTCAGCTCAATTTAAGTGGGTTGTTGTCACATTCACTTGACTGTCTAAGCTCTAGTAAATGATAAAGATATTAAAGGTAATCGTAAGATCATTTGCTTTATCTGAGTCTATTTGTCGATACTAGCAATCCTTTATTTCAACATGTCAACATGAAGATTATATTTTTTATTTAAATGAGATCACAGGACATTCTATTTGCTTTATAGAGATGTACAGGTTTCGGCCTCTTTTTTTTACAATGAGAATTATGATAAGGTTCATTCGTACTTTCAAATATATGGCACGATTAGGCTATATATATAAGAAATATACATGGGAAGAACATGATAATTCATAACAGAATAATTCTGCAAGTGGATTTTCAGTCTAATATTGGAAGCAGTTCTACCATTTAGAGTTATTTAATGATTTTTACTTAATCTAATTTATTGGAAAAAATAACAAGACAATGAATTAGTAGTACAGAAATTCTGTAAATTTCAATTTGTACTATGAACAAGATGAAGAGAAAAAAGATAACAAATAAATAATATCCAATTATATTAGAAAAATAATTAAGGTTTTCATTTCCTGCAGATTTACAAATAATCTTTCTGTTCAACAAAATTAAGATTTGAAATTTTGCATTTGGCAAACGATAAGCTTAATAAATAGAAAGTCTTCGAGTTCATTCACCTCAGCAAGGCCATTCGTTAATTTCCGTCATTAATCGTAAAACGTCGTTAATATCCGTTGTACTTCGTGAGTTATTGGTGACCGTTTCTTATCGCTGGAGTTTTAAAGGTAATTCTAATCCGCAAGTCTGACATGTAAAGCCGTAAAGTGTAAAATATATTGAAATTTGACCCAGGTTATTTGAGTGGTTTGTGTGTTTGTAATTAGTGTTCACCTTTGATCAACCTATGAAACCTTTTGATATGATATAGACCGAGATTTACTGAGGAGAGTATAACTGATAAACATATTTCATTAAAAACAGAAAACAACAATTTTCATTGAATAGTAGGAAATGACGTCTTACTTTTCTGCAAGCGTTGGTGCAACGTTGGTCAACATCATGCAGTGTGCAATGGAAACAAATAGGCTTTCTTAGAGGTTTAGTACTTGGCAATTGCAGTCATGATATATATGTATGAATTTCCAACAGCACACTAAAACAGCGTCCTAAACAATGCGAATTTTCGCTCCATAGCTTACTTCCGGTTGGTCACATGTGTCGGTGCTGTTGGTCGATGGGATTTTTTATCCACCATGTTTGACAACTCGACGTATCGGTTTCATTGAGTTTATGTAATTGGTAGTATTTTGTCAGCGTTAACACCATATTAAACAGTTATTAGGGGCTTGCAGTCATCAATTAGATGCAACGACATCACCTGAATGTCACGCTTTGACGAACTTCGTATTTATACCTGCAATAGCTACCCTTCTTGTCTCATAGAAGATTGTAAATGAAGGGATTTGATTGGATGGTACGCAAGCGAATACAGCCAATCAGAGCTTTTGACGGAAATACTGTAGACATTATGACTTATTGTTTATAGACTTTCTGTCGATTGGCTGTATTCGCTAGCGAACAATCCAATCAAATCGCAGCGTTACGTGATACAAAACGAAGGTATAAAACGAAGTTTTAATAGCTTGACATTGAAGATGTTCGGTGCAATGAATGTAGGGCTATTATTCATTACATACCATTAGACCAGTATTGGAGATTGAGCTGTAATCTTCTAACATCAAATACAGGAACGAATTAAACAAATCTTAGCTTTTCTTATCTGAGTTTCTACCACGTCATAAAGATGTCAGGCTGTATTTATACTACGTTCATATTTTAGTCACGGAGTCACTGGATCATTGATTCCAAGTAATCTACGTGTTATTCTAATCAACATATATTAGGTATCAGTGGCGTTTCTACCTTTAGCTCCAGATCAGAGAGAGAGGGGGGGAGGGGGGGGGGGGGTACCCATTGAACCCGGTTGACCCGTCTTTAACTCACCTCACCCACTTACAAATTTCTAATCGTTATACGTCGTGAGAACCCTTTGATAATTCTATGGCTCCTACTCATTGCAGTAAGTGATTTTTCCATTCTATCAGAAATTCTCGGACAAACCGTGACCGAAATTCATAAACTCAAACGTTTTTGTGATATTTTATTAGCTTTTTACAGGATAGCAAAGTTTTTCTTTGAAGTTAATTATTTTCTGGTAAGAAGATCCGAAAACTGTTTTCTTCCCCTGGTCATCTTCACAATGTCAAGCTATTATGAACTCCGTCTTATACCTTGACTACAATAGTTGCATTTCTTGTACCACGGAATGTAACGATTTGATTGGGTTGGACGCCAGTGAACACAGCCAATCAGAGGCCTTGACAAAAAGTCTGTAAACAATATGCAGTTTACAGTCTATCTGTCGAGTTTTCTGATTAGTTGATTAGTTGTGTTCTCTATTACAAGCATAGTGGTTGTTGCAGTCAAGGTATAATACGAATAAATTCTTTCAATGGCATTTAATAATTGTGAGTGTGGCATATAAACACAGCTTTATGGAACAACAACTACTGGTTAAAGTTTTATGTAACATTCCCACGTGTTTCCCCCGTCGTCCTCAGGCACATAAGACGAAGATGGTAATAGCTTGACATTGTGAAGATGATTCAAGTATAATCAGATCGTATTCTCCTATTGACTGAGTTAATTCCGTTTAAGCAATAATTCTTAATTCCCTTGGGCTCTCTTATTAACTCTATTTCTAACGCAATAGAAAGTGCCGAAGAAACACGTAATATACTGCTTCCGGTAATATAAAATAGATTGCAGTACATATTAAACTGTAAAAGTCTCCACGATAAACATTTAAATACCAGAAAACCTCTTGTGAATCACATACATGTATATGGATGGTAAAATTGAAAAGAAACTTATGCAAAATAAGCAAATTAAGAATACACATAAAAAAGGTTTATTTATAAGTTTTCGAAACGTTCCCTATAGGCTAATACCACTTTATGTATACGTGTAATTCTTTATAAATCCTCTATGAATACACTCAATATTAAAACAAAAATACATCTATGGTTTATCGTATTGTATACGGGAGTTTTAGAGAAATTTTGATACACCGGCCTACACTGACTGAATCGTCATGGTGTGGCATGGCCTTTATCAATGCATTTCTCTTGCAGAATTCTCGGCGAATTTATAAGTAATTACAATATAAACCACGTTTTGATAAAAAGAAACCCTCGGTCTGCTAGACAGGCCAATTGATCAATCGTTGATAGTTGAATATCTTCCAAAATTCTCGGTTATCTTGGCTGAAAATTTAAATCAAAAGGAATTTTATAGCTTATGTTAGTGAAAACAGGTTAAATTTGATCCAAATATCGGGAAATGTTCTTGAAATAGAAGAAAGACCAAGATCGAATTCGCATGTCGTAGTTCCTGAGTTGACAGTGGGCTTGTGGATATATTAATTTGTTCTTTCAATTTCATTTATCGATATCGCTGCTCTAAATATTCCAAGATCTAACATGGATGCTCATAGCTACAGAGTTATAAACTGGGCACGATTATGGTCTCTTTTGTCAGATTGGATTCTACTGTAGAGATTTTTAAATTTGGCCTCGAGTTAATCGGTTAATTGAAATGATAACATAGCTTCGACTTCTTTCAATATTGTGTTATCGATACACGGTGCTCTCTATTCATTTAAAAATCTTACATGGATTCTCATAGCTTCAGAGAACTAAACTAGGCACAATAACAGTTTTCTATATTCAGATTGATGTAGAGATTCTTTAATCGGTTAATTGAATATAACTTTTGCAGGATTTCTATATCTCGTCCGACCATCATGATTCCCAAAATACCAGAAAACCTTGATACGATTGTGGCGTCACTATCGCAAATGCCATTCAAGATGAATGATATTGAGTGAATCAAGCGTAAAGTAAGGCAATATATTGTTTTAAACATCGGTAGCAAGGTAGCTGAATAACTCCCCAAACTTATGCAAAATGATTCTGTAATGTTTCTCTTTCTCATACTGCGTAAAAGTGAATCGTTGGCTTTAAAGTCGATGGTTAGTCATCTTCGGGGGTTGATTAGGGTCTTAAATATAAAATGGTTTACAGAATTACTAGAACTGCACGATATCGTTGATTACTGATTAGCCTGGCTGAAAAAGTCTCGTTTCAAAGACTAAGATACGATGGGTCAAACGGATAGCAAACCTGTCCCTTTGATATTTATCTTTGAAATATTCTGGAGTATTTTATTGGCACAAATCACTAATTTATTCAGAATTTCCTTGTAAGTAGATTTGTTTACACACTGTTGGAATTTATAACACGTGCTGGTTAATCTAACAGGATTATCACCACGAACAACCAGGCGCTTATCAAATACCAACAGAAATTATACTTTATAATGACTGCTGCCACTCTTAACGTATGTTAGAAATCGTATTAAAGAAGCTATCCCACATAGAAAAATGAAGGTCAATTAATATACTTCAAATTGTAAATAACATGGTGGAATTTTGCATGTATGATCGCATTTTATACAGTTCGTACTCGTCCGTACACTAAGCAATGGAATACAATGTTTCTTTTTAGCTATATAATGAATAGCATTTTCCAGATAAGTTGAGCCATATCATTCCAATGATGGTTTTGATAGCTTTGTACATGTTCATCCTTTCCCTTCAGCAGAATACGCAACTTTATTATACAGACGATTATTTCACATGTAATTGATGAGAAACAACTTCTTTAAAATCAAACCTACATATTTAATAATGATTCCCAATCGGGTTTGGATTAAAAGCTTAAAGTGAGCTTAATGTTTAAAGCGTGGTATTACTGGATAACTGTCAGAACTTATCTAGATTTCAGCTTAAAAATTTAAAGAGATTTGTAAACTTTTTATGTGTATCGGTGAAACTTGTAGCATCGATTTCCTCCTTTACAATTTGTTGTTAGAATACTGTGGTTCTAGCAATTCAGCTTTAACTAAGCGTTTTATGACGCTGCTGCAATGGCCCTAGGATAGTGCTAGCAACTTTGCAAGGCCCACAGCCAGTGGAATAGAGCAAATTGATACTAATAAAAAGTTTATAAAATCTTTTGGACGTGTTGAAGAAACCACGACATCTGATATTCTGTATGCTGTAGGTTGAGAATATGGATTGAGAACGAGATTAAATCGATTTATTGACTCTTTAAAATCAATGTTTTTTATGAAGCAGATCAAAAGTCATTCTGAATTCGAGGAGAAATGCTTTATGATTATTTATATGTTGCTTTTATGGTGTATCGGTTATTTTCTTTTCACTTTTGGTTCTGGGACGTTTTTTAATCTTATGGTCTCTACAGAATTAATCGATCAATTGTCCTAAAAAAATTATAAAAGAAAGAAAGAAATATTGGTCGATATTACAGGGATTGTAAAGAGGTATTCGCCATGTTGTATGTGTATCGAGAGCCTTACGATAGGGACGTCATAATAACGTTTTAGTTGAATAACAAGAATCACAGACGTCTGATTGAAAATTGGAAGGTGCAAGTCAATATTATGAGTGTCCCGATACACTTAAAAGTATAGAAAACCTCTTTACAATCACTTTAACTATTTCAACCCTTGTCATGCTATAAAATAGAAACAGTCTGGGCAATACCTTTAAGAACGTTCATGGGAAGTGACACAGGTGGATAAGGTTTATCTCAAAACCCTTCAGACTAATAATAATGCAATTAAGAGACGGATGAAGTGGGGCTATGTTACGTTGTATTCCGACGGTACGGGCTATTTTCTAGCCATCAAGATGTTTTTTAAAGAGTAATCTCCAATAGTTGTATGGGTGTTTTATTTTTAAGTCTGTTCATGGCGTAATGATAAAGTATTATGCATTCCTCCAACAATTCCCTTGCAATATACATGTATATCACCGACATTATCGTAGCCAGACTTCGGAGGGGCAATGGTGTATGATGTTTAGTTGCAGTCATGGAATTGGTCGGTTGTCAGAATGCCCCCTGCCTCACCCCCTCTGTAGCTTCGGGCCTGATATCTTGCCCCTTTATAAATGAGTCGCATACGATATATTCGGACGCGCTGGACTCGCGGAGTGCTTCATAAAGACATTGACAAAATTGAAATAGGAGGTCTCTTATAATCTATGTAGAAATTGGTACGGATAATTCGGGAAAGATCAATATCAAGTGATTTGGCCAAGGATCAACTAGTGTCAGGATCCTCGTGAACCTAACTTCCTTGTAAAAATTGGTTGTTTCTTTTAAGTTTTAAGAATCTCATTGCAGATATTCTCCGATTTTTTTTTATCGATTTAATCGAATAGGGCAAATGATTTGATCTTTGTGGAGCTTTGTCTGAAATCAGATAGCGTACAGCCTGGTCGTAAATCAAGCGACCACCTTCAGTAAGCGACAGTTTTGAAGCATTTCGCTTCATTAATCAAAATTTCTGTATTAAACATTACATTATTGAATTAATGACATAAAATATTTACTCTTTTCAGAATTGATATTTCAGTAATCTGTAATAATTTCCACCAATACCGTGTGATTACCAGCCATCAATTTGGACGGAATCTATGATTTAGAATTGCTGGTGAAATTACTGAATAGCTTATATTATATAATATTAGAGAGCGGAGGGAAGATAATTGGTTGGTAAGATAGACCGTGATTTATCGACTCGGGTATGAAATATGGACAGCTCTACGGCGGTAAAAATTGATCTCGAGGAAATATCCGATGAATGGAAACACTGTCTGTTGTTCAGAGAGAACTGGAATTGTGGACTGAGTGCATTTTTTATTACTGATATTAATTAAGCTTGGAGCTATCGTGAAATTGAAAGCAATTGATTGCTCAAGTAAAGTTGAACTATTCATAAATTCATCATCGATTGTGCCATTATCATTTTGTCGGATTTCTTCTTTTGATAAAGGTATTCTGTGGGTTTCTTAATTTGTGTTTTGGGACTACATGTATTTATATTCACGGAAAGAAGTTATTTTACATATAGAAGGCGTTTTATGTGATTTTCGAATTCAGCCTTAATCGACAAGTCGGAACGAAATGGAAATAACCGAAATTGCACGTGCATAATATATATATATATATATACACTGCAATTCGTTTATTACGTTATTAGAGAAACATAACGTCATAATGTCATAACGTTATCGATGGAAAACACGTGCCTTGCAGGATATTATTTTGTGTATCAGAAGAGTTGTGTCTAAATTTAGAATAATGTACAAAATGGAAGAAAAAACAACCATCAATACAACATCAGGACTGGGTGAGGCCATAGGTCACATTGTTAGCCTCCTGGACGATTCGCATCAGAATGGATCGTCTTTAATGAATCGAACGATTAATCTGGAATACGAACTCGGACCGAAACAAACAGTACTTAAAGCGGCTGTGCCTATTACAATCATTTATATCATTATATTCATCACTGGCATATTTGGGAATATTTGCACGTGCATTATCATCATCAGGAACAGATACATGCACACGCCAACCAATTACTATCTCTTTAATCTTGCCATATCGGATTTACTCATGTTAATACTCGGATTACCGCAAGAGATTTACAGTTTATGGTCTGCGTATCCGTTTCTTTTAGGAGAAACGATATGTCGTTTACGACTTTTAGCCGCTGAGGCCTCAACGTATACGTCCATATTAACGATCACCGCGTTCACGGTGGAACGATACAACGCCATCTGTTATAATCCAATGAGGGCCAATAACTCCAATCTGTCACGTGTCATCAGAGTTATTATAGCAATTTGGTTATTTTCAGTGTTGTGTTCGATACCGGTGGGGTTACAATTCGGGATCGTTTACATCAAAGCCAACAATGTTCCAATTCTAGAGTCTGCACAGTGTAACACAATAAACGAAGCAGAAGCCAAAATAGTGTTTCAGGTGTCGACATTTTTATTTTTCATGTTTCCAATGGCGGTGATAGCCATTTTGTACTTTATGATAGCCCTGGCTATACGGAGGTCTGTTTTAATCCGCAGTGGATCTGACTCGTCAAACGAGAGTCAAACTGTGGTGGACCCAGAACTTAGGATCACTCAACAAACACAAGTTCGACAGTCAGTTTTAAAAATGCTCGGTACGTATACTCTTGCATCTTTTTACCCATTGACCACAAGCTAGTTCTCAGCTTATAGGAACTCAAACAATCTTTAGGGTCCAAGAAGACAGTTCCAAAAGTGTATTGCTCTAAATATTAATGAACGATGTCCAACCTGCTTCACCCCGACCTCTGCGTCAGCTCACCCATTCAGAAAGGACGTTCTTTTTTTATTTCAAAGGAAGTCATGGATCGTCATTTGGTAAATAGAATAATTAGTTAATTTGACGACGATTCAAGGTTCACGTGATATGCACATATGTCATTCATTATTTCATTAACAGACATTAGCTGAACCAGAAAGTAAAACAAGTGCAAAATTAAACTTCTTTTGAAATGACAAGACGATGATATGTCAAGTTAAATTTCATTAAGGTAACATTTTTACAAGAATCACAAAGTCATGTTTAAAGGGGTTTTCCGCTTTTTATGTAGGTTCAAAAAATGTTTGCTTAAATTTGTGAAAAATATACACCAATTTTAAAAGTTTACGTAAAGTTTTAGGGTTCGTTATGACTTTTGGAAGCTGTTAGAAAACTACTGCACGGATTTAAGTAAAATTAACGTCTAAAGCTGCGGACAGACTGGGCGAATTTTCACGGCGAACTTCGCCTAGTATGTCCAGTGCTACGACATTCGCCCGACTATTTATCGCTTTCGGCTCATTCGGCATGTGTGTCCACTGTGGAGTGCAGAAAAGAAATAGGAATTAATTGTGTTATGCGAGTCAAAGCCCAACTTATATAATATAATCAAATGCCACTCTTCGTTTCTTTCTGAATACCACCATATTGACTTTCGCCCAGTATGACCACTGCGTCGGCCAAATGAATTTGGCGGCGAATAGTTCGGCCGAAGTACCAGCGAATGAAATTCGCTCAGTCTGTCCATAGCTAAACTTTAGAGAACTATGTCTTTTATGTATCCCAAAGGTTTCAACTAAGCCAAACACCAAATCTAGGTGAAACTGCTTAATCAACATTTAGTAATCTCCGTTTTTAATCAACCCTTTTAAAACAAATTCAGTTTGATCAAGAAGATACATAGATATTAACAACATAGCCTACTTTCAGGTATATATACGACATTTTGATAATCGGAATTTTTTACAAAAAAGCGGAATGTCCCTTTAAGGATTTAGACGTCTATAAATTTGCTAAAAATGATAGAAATAATGTAGAATAGAGTGTTATGATATTTCTGACAACAATTGTTATAACCAATTACTCATCCAAATATTTTCTGGAAAGCCTACATAATTTGATGACACCTCAGCTATGGCGGCGTCGACCTCTTGGGTCTTAGGGGTATAAATAGGGTGAAGACTTACACACTACCCGTCACTACTCTATAGGTCTATATCATGAGTTATCACCATCATGCTGGAAGCGAGCATTAACTTGTCCTCACCTATTTGATACCACCAGTTCATATCATGTTTTGACTAAGAAAATCTGCTACCATGCAAGAAGTAGATTTATAATAAATAGATAACATGTTGCCTATTTGATAGAAATAGTATGTTGTGTCCAAGATTTATTTAAATTTAAATTGACTATACAAAACAGTCGTGGTTCCAGAAATAATTTGATATTCTCAGACGTATTCAGTACGCTTCACTGGAATGATGAGGTCTTTTATTCCCCTAGGACGATTCTTATGTTCAGAGTTTTAACAAGAAAAAAAATATCAAAGATTTAAATAGATTTTGATAAACGCCCTTTTCTTATCATTTTTTAGGAATTTTTTTAAATAAAAACAAAGTATCCATTGTAATAACTAGTAGATCTTATTTTCTGATTCATCACTTTCTGAAGAATGCATATATTTATCACTTATGTTTTTTTCTTCTTTAAACATGGCCCCGTCACTGAAAAGAATCAAAATTGTTTATTTATGATGTTTTTATTACAATTGTAAGATTAGTCAAAGATTAAATCAACATGTACAATAATGTTTATTTGGTACCTTGATTTAGAGCTGAAACATGACCGGTATCTCTATTGTGGCAAGGCATGCTAAATCTTACGGAATACTTGATGCAACTCTACGACAGTGTCTTTGAACTAACATTTTCTCTTCAGTTCCCAAATTGTATTTTCTACACAATGTCTTTGTAAAAAAATTTAAAAAAAAATTATTACCGAAATGTCCACAAATCTTATATTTATTAGGTGATATATTACTTTTTGCTTTGATATCCAATATGATACAATAATTAATTGGGAATCAGACAAACCGATTGAATAAACATGTTTAGTTTGAAAGACGTAAATGAAGTCGAGAAGAAATTGATGTGAGAAGTTGTAGGTAGACATTATATAATTAGAAATACTGAATGTGACATAACATGGCTTTGACATCTTGCCATCACCAGTAGATTTCTAAATTATTGTCTTTCTCTATTTTTCTTATTCGGTTTCGTGATAAAAATTCAAGATAATAATTTTACTTTTTTAAAAATGCTAAAAAGTGTCTGGAATAAGAAAAAGTGGGCTGACAAGCAGATGTTAATTATCATATTTAGCGTAGTTTATCATCGTTTCTGCTTATTTGAAATATGACCTTATGTCTTGAAATAGACTTCCAAATATCTCTGAAAAAATAAATCAGAAAAGAAAATCATATGACATGTCAATATGTGATTTATAATGTAGCCTTAAAGGCTTGTGTGTGTCAGTTTAGTTGGTATACTTACTTCGTAGTTTTCCTTGGATTATGCTTTTGTTGCCCGGAGCGTTTCTGAAATTTTTTTAACGGACACTATTTCTTTGTTAAAGTTTCGTAAGAGGATACATTGAAAGATCGTTAGAAAGTCCAATGTACTACAGAGATAACTGAAATAAAGTGGATTGAAATTAACAGAAAACCTTTTTCACTACTCCCGCCATAATCATTACTAAAAATAACGAAACATACAGATTCTGTATAGACTTGTACAATAGTTGGAATTGATCATAACATAGTTGATGGTATATACTTTTAAGCCTTTTGTTCGGTGTCAGCAAACTATTTACTAAACATAACCAAGATTTGATTGATATCGTGGGTTTTGGCAGTTGGAACCTCTGAAATGAGCACAGTCTTACAAAAGGACATTTTTCAAAGAAAATGAAGCCAGTTACTCAATTCTGTCGGTTTCACAGTTTACGCAACGCTATTACACTTTTTAAACACTGTAAAAATTGTTATAGAGACCGAAACTCGAACATTATCAATTATTCAAATATATTAAAGAGATAATTGACCAAGTTTGTGGACATGTTGTGTAATATTGGAATGATTGATTTCATTTTTAACACCAGACTTTATCGAATTTTCATTATTTATATTTTGTCATCCCAATATTCAGAACCTCAAGGTCAAAAACAGATGTTTCATATAAGATTTCTGCAATAAAACTATGACAGTTGTCTTCAGCAAAGTAACGAAATCTCATCAATCCAGTACGCCCAACGTCGTCTATTGTTGAGAGCTGAATTATTATAACCAGTTGAGTACTTTGTTGAGAATTGTTAAAGGTATATTATACTATAGTAATTCAAAAACCCATATATGGCTTCACTCCAATTTATATAGGTTTCATACTATTTAGTTTATGACTATCTTTAATATTCACTATTTTTTCTTTTCAGTTGCTGTAGTGGTGGCGTTTTTCGTCTGTTGGGCTCCGTTCCATGCTCAAAGACTTCTAGTAGTTTATGTCGAGGATTGGACTTTAACCCTGATACTCGTTCATGACTGTTTATATTACGTGTCGGGTGTATTGTATTATATCAGCACCACGATAAACCCTATCCTTTACAGCATCATGTCTGTCAAATTCAGACAAGCTTTCAGATCCACCATTTTATTTCCATGTTGTCAAGGCAACAGAAAGAAAACTCGGAACTCCTATACATATAAATTCACCCAACAAAAACACTCGGACAATACCAACTATACAGGAGTTGATAGTAGTCCACCGCCGAGGTGCTGTGTTCCTCAACGAAGATTATCACGCCATGAAGACTGCCCAATGGAGAGGATACCATGGAAAGGTGTTGTGTGACAACATTCAGAGTAAAACCTGTTGAATACGTGCCAGGATATTTTGTAACGGAGACATTGTGCATTGCAGTGATAAGGGACGTATGCACAAGAAGTGCTCATATTCAAATAAATATTTATCTTGAAATGTTACAAAGCTACAAACTTTAGAAAAATTTGACTACTAATTAGATGGTTATACTCGTTACCACGTTATTTTGTGATTTAACTTTAAACCCTGGTAAATAACTTATGATATGACTTGGAAGATGACGTCATAACGATTAAATTATATATGATAACCATTGTATAAATCATACTTATTGTGTTACATTGATTCCCATTGTTAAAGTGAATACTGCTGTTAATTAAGACCACAAGACTAAATACAATCCCTTTAACACTACCCTGACCTACTTTCAACTCGAGCACACGTGCATATTGATATATGTACCAAATGGTATTTATATAGTAGCATAATAAGCCGCTGTGTAAGTACTATATTGACCATCTCCAGTCGTTCAAGAACTGTTGAATACATTATGAAATAAATAAATTGAAAGTTATTGTGACTTTTTCTATTACGCCTTTTGTTTATTGTCACCAACCCATTAACTATCAAGATTTGATTGATATTGTGGGTTTGGATTTTGAAAAATTATTAATCATTCATTTTGCCAGCCACAGTTTTGTCAAGCCATTAAAATTTGTCCATCGAGCTCTCCATTGAGTGAGATATCTTGTCGCCCGAAGCACGGAAACTTGGTAATATTACCGTGGTTTATTTCTTGTCAGACCCTAATGGAAGGTATTGCGATATTTCCGTCTGAATTCAACACCATTGTTGCTTGACTGTTGGTGATGACGTTGATGAAAGGTTCCAGTGGTTCTAATGTAATATAAATCAGAGTGACTGAATTCCCGAGGTCCTCCTCCCTTCTCAATCCTGGGACATGGACCTTGGATTTTATCCTGAAGATTTTTATTCTCAATCATTGCACCTTAACCTTTATAATATCATTTTATTTAATCGCCAGCCTTTAGGCTTCAACATGCATTTATATAACCCTTTATAAAATCATCAAAATGAAGCTGAATGTAATACCATAATAATATAGTGATCAAAGTTAAACTGACGGTGTATGACTTGTTCACAGTCACACACAGTAAAAAAACTATTATTTTCATATACCTTAAATAGTCAGATCACGTTATATTCCTTCTATTACATAATAATTGGTCCGAAACATCTGCCTCTATCCCAGTCTATGATATATATTTTACCGTTATCCACTGGAGTAGAGTCAGATGTTTCGGTCTTGATAATGATACGAATTACAGACAACAGCTGTATTTACCTGAAGAATACTGATCAAAAAACCATGTGTTAAATGATTATATTTTCTCCAGGAAAAGCACTAAATATGTGCTACACATGTATTAGTTATATAACATCCTGAATATATCATCATAATTATATATAGCCTAAATACCAATCTATATATTGGGCGTACCCAAAGATGGAGTCACCCCATCAGCTGACTATAGCATTGTTACATTGTCTTTCGTCGACGTTGAGCAAATATAACGTCGTAATGAAATTGACTGACGTCAACTTATAATAACGTCATATTTTTTTGTTGTCGTCATTTATGACATCATTTTTACATGCTTGTCATATATGGATATTACGTCATAATTACCTTGAATAGTTTATTCAATTTACCATTGTATTTTTACCAGCGTAATATTTGGCGTAAAAAACGCAATTTGGCGTTATCGGGAAATAAATCTTGTAGTAATCGACTATTACACATGCTCTGACTGACATTAACGAGCTTCAATGAGTTGATATTAAATACACAGAACGTGAATGGAACTTCGTGTTTATTGAAGAACTGCATTAGATAAATGAAATGCCAGTGAATAGAATAGAATTCGAACAGGAAAAATAATTTCTGCATGAATGGAATCTACAACACTGTAATAAAATTGTTGATGTTAAAAAATCATGTTATTAAAATTATAGGCGGAACAATTAATGAATTGATTTTCAAACTTGACTGGTGTTATCCTATACACTACTGTTCTTTTCAACCCTGACAGATAATTGCTGATTCAAAATTACAACGTGTCAGCCCCAACAGAAAGGATATCAACTCACTTTTTTTCATCAAAATCACCTTTAGATTTCAGATCGCTGTAGTTAAGGCTATATTCTATCAACCGTTCTTCGTGGCTGCTTTTATAAGTTGTCTGAACGCGGCCACCGTTAGGGAATGTTCCCTAAATTTATGGTGGCCTCTTGGAAAATCTGATCAATTGCAAGATTTAGTCGAAATTGGAACTGATCTGAAGCTGAAAAGGAAGGTGAACCAGTTTATTGTGAAAATTCCGATTCAAATAACTAAGTAGAGAACTAATTAACCAGACCTTCCTGTCATAAATAGTCCAAAACAATTATAGCCAGTCTGGAAAATCATTTAGCCCACTTCTGATGCGATATTAATATTCACTGGTGAAAAATAAATGGTTATTTTATGTTTTATTTGTTTGTTTACGCCGACATTCTTGTCATCACGGCAAACCCGTGTCGGTTGTTATATTCTTAGAACTCTGGGATTAACGAGCTTGTTAATGACGTCATTAGTTTTGGTGTTAACGTCAGTGGTATTCGGCAGCAATTATTCATGACGTATAGTAATAGACCGTGAAACTCCGCTTGCCTTCTGCAAAATAGATTCAGATTTACGGAAACTGCCGGATGTTGTGGAGCTGCTATATATGGAGCTAATAAAAACAAAAACTTCGTTAGATATGAATTTAAAATGAAGATCTTAAATGTATTATATTTTACACTTTAGTCACAAGTAAAAATATAGCATAATGTACTTGGTGGTGCTGAAAATAGCTGGTGCTAATTCAAAAGTCCAAAATTAACTTTCATTTCCAAGTCAAGAATATTGAAATTAAGTTATTAGATCTATCTCAGATCAGACATAAAAATAGATTTGTTAGCCTTGACATTTCATAACTAATCAATATTTAAACTCTGATAAACCAACTTGTTCTATTCTATAAAAAAAAAGGCCAGAAATGAATAGAAATGAATGGAGTTTTATGTCCTACTTTCATAAACAGGCCAGAGACAGGTCTAAAGAAACCCGCTCGTACTCACATACCTGTAGAGGCCCATCGTCATTATGTCAAGCTAACTGCGAACTGTTTCTAATACTTTGACTTGATTGGACCATTTTCTCGTATCACGGAAGTTTGTAAATGCAGTGATTTGAATGGGTAGAACGCTAGGGAATACAGCCAGTCGGAACCATAGACTAAAAGTCTGTAAACAATGAGCCATAATGCTTTGAAAAGAAAAGAGCCTACTGTAGTTGAGTTATTTGATTCAGATCGTAATAGCTGTGAAGATGGGAAAGCTTAAATATCTCCAGTTCATCGCAGTCCGTGCGTAAAACTAATTACGTGCGAACCAGTCTACAGTCTACATAATAATTCCTTTTGTACATAGAAAAAATCAAAACTGATCGATGAGCGATCACTAGATATCGATCTTATTGAACTAATTAAACAAGATAATGAAGACACGACTAATTAACTCGGTTCGAACCAAATTATTTCAATGTAAAGTTATTGATTTTGGGGTCCAGGGTTCGAGTCTTTGACTTTACTGAACTCACCTGCTTGTTGATTGGGAAGCACAATTTCTAGAATTCTAAGCCTGTTTTCTGAACAGCAAATGGGAATAGGTTAAAAGCTATCTCACCACCAGCTCAACTTCTGACTTCTACAAACAGGGCCTTGTCCTTTTTCGGTGTCCTAACAAACACAAAACACACTTTTCCATAGCCCGATAAAAAGTCACTCTTTGTGGGTGTTGCTTTGAGACTTTTCACCAAAACAGTAATATATATATACAAAACTGAACCATTAAAGAGTCGTTCAAGACATTGTCGCATATTCTACATGTATGTCTCTTATGGCATATGTCCCTAATAGGCTATTGTTGTCTGAAGCATTTTTAGGGAGTTGCGTCCCTTTGACAACAAAGCAATCAAAGGGAAAAGTTTTGAGAAAGTTTGTTGTCTGGAAATCACAGTTATAAATTGCAGTTATCACCCTTCAATAATACACATTGATTAACCTCACTGACATTGTATTTTAATTAAAACATTGATAGAATCCATCATTTGAGAATATCGTTTAATTATTTGCTAGATCAGCCGAATAAGCTAAACTTCAGCTATCTATACCACTATGTAGGCCTAGTATGAAAATCGTTCTAATCTACGGAGACCTAGACCAATCCCAAACCTACCCCCTGTTACTCGATAATATAATAGATGTCAGTGGGGTCACCCTTACTCTTAAGATCGACAATATTGCCCATTTAAAAGGGCAGATTCGCCATTTTGGGGGGTTGATTTGGGATCTGAATATATGTAAATAGACTTCCGAAGTTCTAGAAATGTACGAAAATCGTAAAATTGCTTAAAAATGCCTAGAACTGGGAATTTCACTTTTTATTTCCATATATCTTTCTTTATGAGTCTCATGAAATGACGAGTCGTCATTAAACTTTCGGATAATTCTGAACACATATGGATTTGAAGGCTTAAATTAGGACGGTGAGGTGTGAAGACTATTACTGATAGGGTAAGTACCATCAATCCAACCCTAGAAAATATATCCGGGATCGCCAAGCCCGTAACCGCACCCCGTTCGGTAATAAAGGATATCGCAATATCATTATTTACTATTTGACTAACCATCACAAACTTGTGTTGTAATGGATTCTAGTTTCTTCCCGTCACGTAGCTCCCATTCATCTCACACACTATTTACCTGTCAATATACAGGTTAACATTATTATCTATATTATTATATACGATATCATCTTTGTATGTTTACATATTTCAATAGTCCTTGATGTCGATGATCGTGACTCAGTTCTATTTTTATTACTCTGTGGAATAGATCAGTTGGTAGCAAGATTAATTGTCCCCTTAGTTGGTAGCCAGTTGGATTGTCCTCTCAGTGGTAGCCAGTTGGATTATCCTCTCAGTTGGTAGCCAGTTGGATTGTCCTCTTAGTTGGTAGCCAGTTGGATTGTCCTCTCAGTGGTAGCCAGTTGGATTGTCCTCTCAGTTGGTAGCCAGTTGGATTGTCCTCTCAGTTGGTAGCCAGTTAGATTGTCCTCTCAGTTGTAGCCAGTTGGATTGTCCTCTCAGTTGGTAGCCAGTTGGATTGTCCTCTCAGTGGTAGCCAGTTGGATTGTCCTCTCAGTTGGTAGCCATTTGAAATGTCCTCTCAGTGGTAGCGAGTTGAATTGTCCTCTCAGTTGGTAGCTAGTTGGATTGTCCTCTCAGTTGGTAGCGAGTTGGATAGTCCTCTCAGTTGGTAGCGAGTTGAATTGTCCTCTCAGTTGGTAGCGAGTTAAATTGTCATCTCAGTTGGTAGCGAGTTGAATTGTCCTCTCAGTTGGTAGCTAGTTGAATTGTCCTCTCAGTTGGTAGCGAGTTGAATTGTCCTCTCAGTTGGTAGCGAGTTAAATTGTCCTCTCAGTTGGTAGTGAGTTAAATTGTCCTCTCAGTTGGTAGCCAGTTGGATTGTCCTCTCAGTTGGTAGCCAGTTGGATTGTCCTCTCAGTTGGTAGCGAGTTGGATTGTCCTCTCAGTTGGTAGCGAGTTGAATTGTCCTCTCAGTTGGTAGCGAGTTGGATTGTCCTCTCAGTTGGTAGCGAGTTGGATTGTCCTCTCAGTTGGTAGCGAGTTGAATTGTCCTCTCAGTGGTAGCGAGTTAAATTGTCCTCTCAGTTGGTAGCGAGTTGGATTGTCCTCTCAGTTGGTAGCGAGTTGGATTGTCCTCTCAGTGGTAGCGAGTTGAATTGTCCTCTCAGTTGGTAGCGAGTTGTATTGTCCTCTCAGATGGTAGCTAGTTGAATTGTCCTCTCAGTTGGTAGCGAGTTGAATTGTCCTCTCAGTTGGTAGCGAGTTGAATTGTCCTCTCAGTGGTAGCGAGTTGGATTGTCCTCTCAGTTGGTAGCGAGTTGAATTGTCCTCTCAGTTGGTAGCGAGTTGGATTGTCCTCTCAGTTGGTAGCGAGTTGAATTGTCCTCTCAGTTAGTAGTGAGTTGGATTGTCCTCTCAGTTGGTAGCGAGTTGAATTGTCCTCTC
>NW_008707797.1:2921328-2921573 GCF_000327385.1 Lottia gigantea | reverse complement strand
TGTCAGAAATTGCCCTTAAGCACCAGGCTAGAAATCCGGCCTTCTAGTCTCTCATGCCAAAAATATTATAGAAGAGGGTACTATAGGCGATTGGATTTTCGTTTCATGTCTGTTTTCTTATATCTTTCGTCCTTCTTTCACAGTCGCATTTTTAACCAATCCAGGCGTGTAATGTAGAAGCTATTTCTTCATAACAAGGAGGAATTGTGGGATAGCGACACACAAAGTAGAGTAATATGACAATT
>NW_008707797.1:2875132-2877021 GCF_000327385.1 Lottia gigantea | reverse complement strand
TACTCAGAGTGTTTTAAACTGGCATAAGAAGGAAATCAATTGGGGCCAAAAAAAGATGTCAGAATGCTCAGATGTCGGATATCACAGAGTAGATTGATGGAGGTCATTCAAATTTTGACCCAGCCCAAATACTCTTAACAGTCAAATAAAGATAAGACAGGCAAATACAACTAAGTCAACAGTAGAGTTCTAGTCAGAGTCAATACAGTCAACACAAGTGTCGGCCCTAGTCAGACAAGACTGGCAAATACAATCATATCCTACATCTCTAGCCAGACATGCTAAGTAATCACAGAAAAATTGGTTTTATTGGTACAGCTCTAGCCAGACATGCCTAACAATCATAACCAAAAAAGCCATCAGATAATTGCTATCAAATCAGGCTTACTGACCTTGACCATCATGAAATACAGTCAATTCACCAGCAAAGAGTTATAGTCAGACTTGCCTGGTAAGTGGAACCATATATATGTATCAAACTGTAATTTGACATGGCTGGCAAATACAGCCAGAACAACATCCCTGAATGTTAAACTAGCTAGTTGTGGGGTATAAATTTATTCAGATCAGATATTAGCCTTCTGTTAGTAACAATATTTGGGTATGATCCAACAAGATTTACCTAAGCTCTGTTAAAGTCATCAGTTGTGAAGAATTCTGTTATATTTCTAGATCTAGACCGAAATATCTGCTTCTATTCCAGCCTCTGATCTAGATGTGAGAGATTGTCAGCTGGTGTAGAGACAGAAAAACTAGGCCCTGTTTAGTGAGGATTTTCCGCATCTTCAGACGGGAGGTTTCCTGACTCTACTCTATCAGACAACTGTCCAAATAGCTATGAGAGGCTGGAATAGAGGCAGATGTTTCAGACTAAGCTAGATAGTGTTGAGAAAACTTGTTATCTTAACTTGAAATGTAACACCAATGTTGTTAATTTTTACATCTCTCTTTTTATTGCACATTTTTGTTTGTAAGGGATATTGTCATCTATTTTTCCATTTTACCAGGAATTTTGAGAAACTGGTACCTAGCTAATAGAACTCTAGCTATCTGTATCACTTTAAAGAATGCAAATCTTTGGGGGAAATGTAATTGAAAGAAAAGACAAGCATGTATATTTCGTTGTGATGAATATTATGGAATTCTAATCAAATACTTAAAATTGCACACAGAGGATTTTCTACATAGTATAGGGATTTTACAGAAAAAAGTTTACCAACATTTCAAATGTAAAAAAAATGTTTAAGGAGCCATGTCCCTTTGAAAGCATCATTACAGTTTCTGAGACTTTATGTCTCCATCAATTTCTTCTAGTTGTATAACATGTTTGTTATTTGTTCATTACCATGAAACTGTAGTAAATGTCAATATAATAACAACTATACTGTCTATCCCTTGACATCATTAGGCACTTTTCATAAGACCAGCCCCGTCCCAAGGAATGAATTGGTGCTGGGGCTCAGATTTTGTACTCAAAAAATTTGAAGAATTACAGAGAGCTCATGACAATTTTGAGCTGCCAAAAACGTATCAAAATCTATATCTTTTTGATTTTGTACAAAGACACTGTAAATGAATCAATCTCCGTTGAACTGAGAAAGGTTTTGCTGGGGCTTAATTCTCACTTGCTGAGGCTCAGCCCCCACGGGCCCCACACTAACAATGGGGCTGCATAAGACGTAATTTGTATTAGCTTAAATTGTGAAGATGGTATATTATTTGAATGCATTATTTATAAATATGAATAATACATAATGTTATTAAATGTATGACAATGTAGGACATAATGATTGATTGATGTTTCCTTAATACAACGCAATTTATTTTCCTTGTTTGTTCATACTTTTAAAACTGAGTATAGATACTCAAAGGATTGGGTGGTGCAGGGC
>NW_008707797.1:2728790-2875082 GCF_000327385.1 Lottia gigantea | reverse complement strand
CGTAGCGAGTTAAATTGTCCTCTCAGTTGGTAGCGAGTTGGATTGTCCTCTCAGTTGGTAGCGAGTTGGATTGGCCTCTCAGTGGTAGCGAGTTGAATTGTCCTCTCAGTTGGTAGCGAGTTGTATTGTCCTCTCAGATGGTAGCTAGTTGAATTGTCCTCACAGTTGGTAGCGAGTTGAATTGTCCCCTCAGTTGGTAGCGAGTTGAATTGTCCTCTCAGTTGGTAGCGAGTTAAATTGTCCTCTCAGTTGGTAGCGAGTTGAATTGTCCTCTCAGTTGGTAGCGAGTTGAATTGTCCCCACAGTTGGTAGCGAGTTAAATGGTCCTCTCAGTTGTTAGCGAGTTGAATTGTCCTCTCAGTTGGTAGCGAGTTGAATTGCCCTCTCAGTGGTAGCGAGTTGGATTGTCCTCTCAGTTGGTAGCGAGTTGAATTGTCCTCTCAGTTGGTAGCGAGTTGGATTGTCCTCTCAGTTGGTAGCGAGTTGAATTGTCCTCTCAGTTGGTAGCGAGTTAAATTGTCCTCTCAGTTGGTAGTGAGTTAAATTGTCCTCTCAGTTGGTAGCCAGTTGGATTGTCCTCTCAGTTGGTAGCCAGTTGGATTGTCCTCTCAGTTGGTAGCGAGTTGGATTGTCCTCTCAGTTGGTAGCGAGTTGGATTGTCCTCTCAGTTGGTAGCGAGTTGAATTGTCCTCTCAGTTGGTAGCGAGTTGGATTGTCCTCTCAGTTGGTAGCGAGTTGAATTGTCCTCTCAGTTGGTAGCGAGTTAAATTGTCCTCTCAGTTGGTAGCGAGTTGGATTGTCCTCTCAGTTGGTAGCGAGTTGGATTGTCCTCTCAGTGGTAGCGAGTTGAATTGTCCTCTCAGTTGGTAGCGAGTTGTATTGTCCTCTCAGATGGTAGCTAGTTGAATTGTCCTCTCAGTTGGTAGCGAGTTGAATTGTCCTCTCAGTTGGTAGCGAGTTGAATTGTCCTCTCAGTTGGTAGCGAGTTGGATTGTCCTCTCAGTTGGTAGCGAGTTGAATTGTCCTCTCAGTTGGTAGCGAGTTGGATTGTCCTCTCAGTTGTTAGCGAGTTGAATTGTCCTCTCAGTTAGTAGTGAGTTGGATTGTCCTCTCAGTTGGTAGCGAGTTGAATTGTCCTCTCAGTTGGTAGCGAGTTGAATTGTCCTCTCAGTTGGTAGCGAGTTGAATTGTCCGAGTTGAATTGTCTTCTCAGTTGGTAGGCTAGCGAGTTGAATTGTCCTCTGCAGCTCAGTGGAATAGCTCAGTTGTTAGCAAGTTTGATTATCGTCTTCTGGGACTTAGATGCCTTGGGTAATGGGTTCGAATCCTGCTCTAGTTGAGATAAATTCTGTTTTCACAGCCAGTTATTTCAATCCTTATCCCCAATGATGCATCCTGTTACGTCATTTAAGTCAGAGCAATATTTTGAGCTCAAGTAACTATGAAATGTTTCTGGTTATTTACTGTTACTTCCGTTTTTACAAGGAAAAGTTTTTAATTCTTTTTTTGATGATGACAGGCGGTAGTAAAAGTATATGATTTCATTGGTCGTTTTTTTTTTGTCTTTGATTAATATATTTCACTTTTTTCCCTATTATGCAACTTACGCTATCTATGCATTTCCTCAAACGCATTTGATGGGCTCATACCTTAAATTGAAATTTAAAAGGCCGGTAATTAGGTCTGTATAAGCTTCGGCTTGTTTCTGAAACCATTGCTCATATCATGAAATTATCCATTGTAAATCCTGAATAAATATTGTTTTAAAAAAAAAAAAAAATTAGGTCTGTATATGTAAGTTGTTTGTATGACATATTTTCCTCTGATGTATTTGACCCAACAAGGTCATTGCGAGGGTGTAACAAGACATTTGATTGGTCCACTTGGCATTCCATGTAAGTAATAAGTAACGTCTGGCTGTTACGTTGTCCTCCCCTGAATACATGTTTGTACCTACATACCCTCTAATTAGGAACTTTATACAAGTTGTTCACGGTATCGTCAAAATGAATTCTCAAAGAGATTCGTGAGTTTTTGATGCCAATCGTTTTAGTTCAAGTCGGCAACAAAGAAATATTCTACAGAAAGTCTAGTCATATCTATTTACCATTCAGAATCCTTTGTCTTAAAAACGAAATGCTTCGTGTTCTTTAAAGCAATTGAAAGAGGGGATACCTATTACGCACCATTCTGAACTTAAAAGACATCACATCCGGTCCAACTTTATTCATATGTTATCAAATCCCCTCAACAATATGCAATATTGAAGGAATAAATTTGTCAAGGTTTTAGAATTGTGAATTAGTTGCACAATATGAAATCCTGTTATAGGCCTATTATGAAAAATGTTGAATGTAAGGCGAAATGTATCTGCGCATGTAGACAATAGTATGGTCTGATGTTACTATAGTGACGTTATTGAATGTAATTAATAAATGTTGTAGTCTTCATTTACCAGACTTTTATTACACGACTATTTCAACAGAGCGACTGGATCTTCAGAGGTATACATAGATCTATATCCTGGGCAATATGACCCAAAGTAAACATTAAAATATGACGTATTATTCCATTGTTAATAAATCAAAAGACAATTACAATAGGTATGAAATACTGAAAACTATTATACAATTTGTATATACATTTTATTTTTAAAAAAATCGGCCTTGACAACGTAAGCAGTAGAGGCCGAAGAAGGGTGTTGGGCTGAAACAGCATGAAACAGGCCCAAATAGTAATGTCAGCCGGAGTCGGAAAACGGCAGTGGAATGTTTACATAATAAACATGCTAAGCTTAGTCCGAAACATCTGCCTCTATTCCAGCCTCTGATTGATATTGTGACAGTTGTCAATGGAGATAAATGTTTCGGACTACATGAAAGCTGTATATATTCCCAGAAACGGGTGTTCAGTTGGTAAACACTGTCTCAGAAGTGGTAGGCCTATCATACACTCGTTTAAGGATCCGTCTCAGACCAGCCTTATTTCGTGACAATGACAGTTGGAATTGCAGTTCTTCTCTAGGAAGCCAACATAAATTAAGCTTTCAATCATTAATGCCCTTACCTAATCACACGTCTTTAAACAAACTTTCTCAATTTGTCTTGAAATGTAGACATGAAAATAAGTTCACCTTGTCAAACTTCAATACGTAGGCTGAATTATATAGGTCAATTGTCTGAAGATCGCATAGCGTGAAACTCTGAGCAACAACAATGTTTTTTTAGGTTCTGTTTTGATATTTTTCTCAATTCATAATTTATATAACATTAATATCACTTGTTCCGCTTGAAATCAGGATGATATAGTTGTATAATCTACTGTAGCCTATTTCATCTCATCAGGTGACACGTGCATTCATATTTAAAGGTGGGTATGATAAACATAAACGTAAAATAACAAGAATTGTTTTTATATATCCCTTTTGTACACAGATATATCAATTGTTGTACATACTTTACAGTGATATTATCATCTAAATATTTCCTTTACAGTAGAAAGTAGAGAATATTACGTTACCACGTGCGAAACCTTATTGGGCTAATAAGGCAACATCATGCAACAGTGAGAACTGTGGTTTTTGCCAAACTCTTTTTCGCTATCCTTACCGTGTGCTCTTAATCGATACCGTGAATCCTTAATTTCGGCATCCCATAGCATATTTCAGAATTTCAGAATGCAAAAAAGTGCTGTGGATAAATTGAACTCTTTGAGCTATCAGCTGTTTATTGTCCTAGCTTCTTTTCTTAATCTGTACAAATCGTTTAAGTAGGCCTAATTTATAGAAAAGAATTGCATGAGTTGCAGATATGGATGAATATATATAAGGTAATAAAATGATATCGCTCTTGTCTCCTGAAATACGATACTGTAATAAATACTTCAAGTACGAGACCTTCACATTGATAACCGCATTATTCAAAGTCACAAGGCAAATTTTATGTTATGCATGTGATGGTATTAAATTAATTAGAGACGTCTGGTGCAGACACTTCACTTGAACACCTGGTACCACTTTCTGACTTGGTTTAGTCAACTCAGCATTCTGTCTGGTAGACATAGAACGAACATAATTGGGTTTTTTTCAAAACTAGAAAGAATCTCAGCGAAGGAATCATAAGAAAGAGCGCCTGATTAGACTAAAAGCAAATGACTTCAGAGAAAATTAAGGGAAAATGTGTCCATGTCCTTGAATAGAAGGGTTAAGCAGTCAATATCTTTTTACTGTCCGATAGAACTACAATTCGATTATCAGTGTGGATTGAATGAACATCTCCCTCTTTCTCACACACTGTAAAAAAAGTCAGTGTTTTTTACAGAAATTTACTTTGTATTTTCTGTTGATATACATAAATTTCTGCTGATATACATACTTTTCTGTTGATTTACGGACTTTGTTCTTACATTAACAGTATGTAAATTTACGTAAATTTTGTGTTTATCATGTATGGCCAAACTTGTCTGTAAATAAGCGAAACCTGCGCATGTGTGGGCATACTATTTTTTTTTGTCCAACGTCAAATAAAACAAAGCTACGTCGAAGGGATTTTTGTGAATTTCTCAAATTAAATTTAATATGGTGAAGTGAGATGCATAGAGACCCGACATTCCACCACTCATTCCTGTTCTATTATCACTCTTTGTCAAAAACTACAAAATGCAACATGTTTTACTGAATTTTAAGCGTGTGGGAACAACGACAAAATGGCGTAAATTTATCACACACGATGAACTAGACTATCTTATTTGGTCTTGGGTAGAGTGGAAATGATCATTGAATACATATAGGTTGGTTCATAGGTGAGTGCATTTTAATTATTGCCTTAGTAAATTCGTAAACGAGGGCGAATAGGACCCTGGATTCCTCGAACTAAAAGATCCAGTGCCCTACTAGTACTACACTGACTACCTATTACGTTAGCTTAGGCCTGGTATAGATAGTAGTGATGGGAAATCGGTTGAAAATCATAATCGATTATCGGTTGACATAGGTTTGACCGATCGACTAACCGATTAATATTCGGTTAATTAATAGATGATGGAAACATTCATATCATAACAATGCTCATAATAGGTAGCTTCCTGGAGGGAGGTGCTTAACAGAGGTATGATTCAGATACTTGACTGTAATATAACTGCTGTAATCCATCACTTAACTCATAACACTCCTGGAAACCTTGTGCTTTGTAAGAGTAATTAAAAATAAAGATATGTATAATTTGATCATTCTATGACAAGCTGGATAATTTGAGAAATTCTACTAATGATATTGGATGTTCAGACCATTTAAAAAGGGGATAGTTTTTTCAATAACGGTACTCTAGTACTGTACTGAAACGTCGTGTGCCATGTGTTACCCCACAAACACCTGGCTGGATGTGATGCTAGTTATGGAATGTTTCTATGAAATAAATCAAAGGAATGGCATGTGTTTTCATCATTGTTGTCTTTTTAATACCAAAAATAGTTTTTTTTTAGAATGAAGATTGGTTTTACATACATGGTTATTCTTTTAACTTGGCAGATGCCATATATAGATTGGATTTGATGGGTGGCCCGTCCTCATTAACTTTAGAAAGCCAAAGTATTTCCATACTTTTGATTTTGTTTTGTCCCGTAGATGGGGACAAATGTGTTTTATGCCTCTTTCCATATCGTCTACCATACCAGTCTGCGACTAGACAGTAGAGCGGCCTCCTTTGAGGTGCGTTCGTGTGAAAATAGCTTTGAAAGGTGTGTTTGAAAATGACTTTACCGATGATCGATTTTTCATGTTCTATATCGATTGTCGCAATCGATAGGACAAAATCGATCGACAACCGATTATTTGCGACAATTGGCCCATCACTAATAGATAGTGACCCTGTCGTCTGCCATCATTTACCAGATAAAAGTTACGGAGCATTGTGAGACTTGGTCTGACTTTCGAACGAGCAACAATTAACTGTGCACATCAAAAACAATTAGGCCTTATAATAATGATTATGATAATGATTACTAAAGTACTATGTCCAGAAGTAGTAGCATTACTGGACCACAGGTCCTTAAAGTTCTGTCAATATTAATAAAATATGGGCAATGTGGAGAAAATATAACATAAATAAAAAAAAACACATTAGTTAAATCAGAATGTCATGAAGATGACATTAGTTAGAACGCAATGAAGATGTCATTAGTTATGAGAATGTCATTTAGAGAAAATGATTTCTGGCAACAGATTTATTACCAGAATATCCCTTTTAAAATTCTGTTTTTTTTTAACAGAACTGGAAGGAAAAATTCCGGCAGCAGATTTACCAGAATATTCTTCCTATTTTTCTGTTAAATTACAGGAAATATTAGAAAAATTCCGGCAGCAGATTTACCAGAATATTCTTCCTATTTTTCTGTTAAATTACAGGAAATATTAGAAAAATTCCGGCAGCAGATTTACCAGAATATCCTTCCTATTTTCTGTTAATTACAGGAAATATTATTAGTCATTCTGTAATTTAACAGATTTTGTCGCTTTCTGCTAATCGAAGGACATTTTTTTTACAGTGTAGAACTACAATCCGATTATCAGTGTGGATTGTCTCTTTTCAGGTTACAAGTCCGATGCCTCTTACTTCTGTAAAAGATAACCGTACCGACAGACGTTTCAACATAATGATATACCCTGGGCATTATTAACCTTCTTCTTTGTCGATATTGCTGATGACGGATGACGCCATAATATTTGCCGTAGAATAACGGATAATAACGGATAATAACGGATCTTGTAGTGTACAGTGAGAGAAATTTCTTCTTTTTTTTCGCCTGATGATGACAATGTAAAATTGTCGAAACGTTATGTACAAAAGAACTTTATCGTAATACTGTCGTCACTTCCGCTCATACATCTATCTTCAATTGCATGTGATGCTCGTTAGACGACTTTCGTAATTCGTCTCGTATATTCTAACAGGTATATCAGTATTCAGTCGTAGAAGCGTGGGTAGTAGAAGTATTGATAAAATATCACAGATAGCATGATGTTGTTATTTATAACATATCGAATGTTCAGGGTAACACCTGCTTGGTTTCTGTATCGGCCCACTTGAGTTTGTTCACACGACACTTTATTAAACCTACCACGTTTACAGATTCCGATAGTTATGTATATGGGGTAATAGGTAGGGTATCAGTGAAGGCGTGCTTATATAACCGACAGGTAGTTTGAATGAACATCTCCCCCTTTCTCACAGTTCTGGAATATTATATACCACGTTTACAGGTACCAATAGTTATAAATATTATAACATAAAATGTAGAGAACTCGTATGGTAATATACCCGACAGGTAGCCGGTAGCCTAGATGAGCATCGTCACCCTTCCCCTCCCCCCTCCCCCTTCCGGAATTCGAGAAAAAGGCAAAAAGCTTAAACCCCTTACATAACTGTGAAAGGTGACTCTTTGCCACGATACTGTCATTGTCTGTTGTCTCGTTTAACTAACAACTTGAGACTTTTATAACTGCAGATAAACGGTTAAAACTTCCTTATTTGGTTAAATTTAGTTTTTTGCACCGAATGCAGTGAGTTGAAGCAAGTAAAGGGCAATGTTCGTTAAGGATATGATTTTAGCATTTTTGTTTTGTGAAATAGAATATGTAGGACTAAAAGGCTACCCCTTCTCATTGTGATCTACAATCCTACATTAATCCTTTCTAACCTACAAATATTCTTCAAATAACCTTTAATTCTATAAACACTGGTGCGTCTTATTTGTTACATGTCCTTAATGTGACCCAAAAAGACAATCCTTTTTAAAATACGTGTGATTTAAAGGTAATTATAGAAGGTTTTCTAGCTGATTTCCAAAATTATAATTTTCCATCCGATGCTTGGTTCCTGAAATGCTTAAGCGCATTGCACGTCATTATCACAAATGCTAATTACAATACATGTAGGCCCTATCTCATTACAAGGAATTGCAAGACATACAGACATAATGACTAAAAATTGGAATGGTGCAAATTGATGCTATCGGTATCGCCGATACACATGAAACGTTACAGCCCCTTTAATTATAGGCCTATAGTTCGCTTGTTACCCAATTCTAAATTTTGGCAGCTTAAAGCATTGTTTGGTCGTCATTTTGTTTTACCCGATATCGTTGTGACCTTAATCTAATCGATTCAGACGTTAATACTATCCCAATGTGACCTATTTAACTACCAAGGGAGATTATCCCATCTCAAGGTGACAGGGGAGATAATCTCAACTCAAGGTGACCTATTTAACTACCAAGGGAGATAATCTCAACGTTCGTCATATCATGGCACCATTCTTGTAAAGATTTCATCATACAATAACACATGTTTATATATTTTTTATTCACATTGAGGTTTTATTTGTAATACAATCATTATTGTATAGAAAATAAAAGAAAACAGACTGATGCAACTGAATAAGTGATAAAATTGTGAAAATGAAGTCAACCGTCTACAGACCTTGAATCTTACTGCTGCACATCTCACATGACAGACCAAATGAAATGGAGATTTACGTCCTTCCTTTTTTACTTTGAAATATAAACCACTTGAGAAATTTTTGTCTGTAGGTAGGTCTATAGCCTACCAAGTTAGACGATGACCTACCTCCCTGATGTCTTGGCTTTCTGAAGTGTTGTTATGATGGGTAGGCAAAATGATGTGAATTGGTCGTCTCCCCCCTACAATGAATCATTGTCAATGATTATCTTAAGACAAGAATAAACCCGACAAAGAGCCTCTGGTCCCCGGGGCGCCGTTTCCAAAAATATCTGACGTAGAGTGGAATTTTACGTTCAAATATAGCCTACAATACTATGGTATTTTGAAAACCGGGTCTGGTTTTCTCTTTGTATTTTACTCATAATATTTATCATAATATAAACTCAACAGGAATAGACCCGACACAATGGCTAGTAGTTTTACTATAATCTGGATTCCCGCCAAATCAACAAGGGCACGTAAGGTCATAGGTTAGGTCGATCTTTAAATGATCTGATGACGTCACATAATGTCAGTATATTAGCTCTATTATAGATTTGTTTACAAACTTCTGGATGTCGGTCAGCCAATTATTTTTCTTCGTTTGGACATAAATGGACAGAAGCGCGTCAAATTAGAATCATCATAAATTAAAGAGTTTTATCCTTATTTCATTTCGGTATAGTACAGTACAATGTATAGTATAGGCTTACTTATGCCATAGCCTCCTACTGGTCCAAGACTGGGTAATAAATGAGCAATAAATAGATAAGCTTATTTGGCGTCAGTAGTGATTAAAAAACACAGATTCGTGATTTCGTTTCGTTATTTGGGGGGTGGGGGCTTATTTTGTTCAATTTTACTAGTGCAGTGTATAGTACCATTCGGCAATCCTTAGCAGTTTCCGTAAAGCAGAGCGCTGGCGTAACCATCACGATAGGCTGCTCGTGATACAACTTCAAGAAGTGGCTTGCGGAAATGTTAACAAATTTCGGATTAATCGCCTCCATGCTGATCTGCATAACTAAAAATCCAAATAGGATTTTGGATTATGAAAAGTCTATTTGGCCTTATAACAACTCAGTAGCCTAATAGACTAAAAATATAATTCAAACTATGTTAGCACTACATTAAGTGCATTGTGTCATTAATAAAGTTTGAAGTCCTCTCATAATAATTAAATTTTAAACTTTCAATGTTATTGTAATGCCATATATTTTTTTAAAAATTGGACAAAATAACAATAATTGAATAGCGATGAAATGAACGCTATTAACCCTGTCAGAATGTGTTGAAATATAATATTTGGTATTTCAATATATCATGACAGATACTTTCGAAGTTCACAATTATTAAATAGCATTTCCTCTCACCTTTATATAGTAAATTGATGCACGACATGAACTTTCAGGTTTCATGTTGGTGAACTCTATAGTGTTTGAATATCTGTATCGGAAGTGGAGATACACTCGGATTTTTCAACCTTGTTCCCCCTTGCCAGTGATGCAGGGGCGGAGGCAGAAAATAAACCCTGCACCGTGTGCTACATGCTGTGTTGTGCTGAGCATGTTCTCAACAGTTGGAAATCGAAAAGAGTAGGTTAATGTCACTCTCTTAACAGCATTTCTTTGCACACTGCATGGCATTACCCGTCTTCATTAACCAAATCAGGTGCAGAATGGTTGGACGATTAGACGCTTTTACCATATCAGTCTATTCTTAATTCGGTATATGAATATTCCATGGCATCAAGCTTAGGGTTGGCGTGACTCTGTCAGTCTTGACATACCCAGCTATAGCTGACCTGTATATATATCTACAAGTACTGTATGTCGGATTACGCAGAGTATATTGTATATATTGTGATACAATGTAAGTAAAAAGTATACTAGTATCGATTATAATGGAATTCAATCAATAACTGTGTAGGTCTACAATAACTTTATTATTATGACTGTTTCTATCATAACAACAAGAACATATAGACAGGTAGTTTATATTCCGTACTTAAAGACATTTTTGCTTATAAGGTAGTAAATATATTAAATAAATAATATGAACAATGTGAACTCTCTGAAAGAGATGACAGTTCACTGACCAAGTCTCAGTGTCGCATCAGATGTTTCTGAAGAATGAGCATCACCTGCCTCGCTAGAAACACCCTTTACATTATTTACTATAGTAGAGTTCAAATTAAATAAAATCTCTCTTACAAACCATTTAAAGTTAAGAATTATTTCGTTATATATTTTTGATAATTTTACAATTTGAATCACAGAGGCAATGGAATTAAAAAACAACGAAACGAAAGATGATATAATAAGAAAGGTTTCGGCCAGTCTTAAAACACAGAAATTGAAATATCTATTCTATCAAAATATATGGAATTAGGTTTGACACTGGCGTTAATCCTACCCCTAATCCACGTTCTAGTTGGATTAACTATCTTGGATCGTATTTCTGATTGATATTGTAATGAAATATTTTATAAATAACTATTATGTTTCGGCCTCAAATTGTCATCTATGATCCGACAAGATTGCTATTCATCTCCTGTTCTGGATCATTTTATATTCAACAAATCAAATGCTCAACATTCAAATTTTGGCAACGAAGGACTTCCATATTATTATAAATAGTCTCATATTATGGCAACCATACGACACCATGCATAGCTCACCCCACTCCAGGACCTTCCCTCGTTTTGCTCTACTTTCAGCTTATCGGAGTGTTTGTGGGTGGGGCAGGATATCTCGACCTATCTCAATAAAAGTAAAATTGTCATGTTATATTTTATCAGGACATGATTTGGAAGGTTTGTGATAAGATAGGGAAAGATTAATAATCATATAAAAGTTTATTTATCAATGTAAGGGGTTTGACAAACACTTATCTTTCTTATTAGTCATTCATTAAAAAATATTGTCTGAACTATGCTATGTACTCTTATAATAGATAAATAAATAGAGCACAAAAAACGATAATGATATATTGGTTTTTGTAATAAATGATTAATGTTTTTAATAAATGAATAAATAGTGTTTTTTAAATAATTGAATATTTTTTTGACGAATGGATATTTTAATAAATAAATAAAAAATTTTTTTACACATATAAATATATATTAAAATAAATATCCTTTTTTGAAAAATAAATAAATTTTAAATAAATATTTTTTTTAGATAAAAAATAAATATTTTGTGAATAAATAATTTAATAAATATATTTTTAAATGAATAGATAATTTTTCCCACCAAGTTGCTTTACTTTACTTGTGACTTTGGCCAATGTTTCTATAGAAGAGTATAGGCCCGTATCCAGACTTGATTGTTCGGAAGGGCAAGTAATATATTCGGAGGGGCTAGTAATATATCCGGAGAGACAATGGTGTATGCCGTTTTTCCAGGTGGGTAGTCCATTTTTCAAGGTGGGGTGGGGGGCAACTCTTATAACTCTTTACCAAGTTTCCCGTCACTTCCAAGAAGCCGAGTCTGCTTGCTGACGTCATAGATTGGTAGTTATGCGTTATATAAATATATATGTATAACTATATGAAGCCCATCCTGCTATGAATTGAGAAATAAGTCTTGTTTTACCTTTAGGATTACCTGTAAGACGTACAGGATTTACAACAATCTTTTATATTCATTTATCAACATAATATAATTGTATTGTATATAAGTAATAGAGGTATATTTGAGAGCCCTTTTGTATCACTTATTCATAAAAAAAAATGGGTCATGTTTATATAACTATCTTTATACTATGACAGATAGAAACGTGTTGTGAGTTTCTTCTTATCTAGTTATTTTAATCACAAGACGATTTATTTCAAAATTCAAGACCACTTGATTCCTCAGTGCGTCAGTGACCATAGGATTTTGATTCACAAGGCCTAGACTACGCACTGACATTAGATTATGTGTCCCTGCTTACCCGAGTTTCATCATTTTAACCCCTGAAGGTCGTGTCCAGTTGGGGACTGAGTTTTTAAGGATGGCTTCGATTCAAAGATAAAGCACACTCCATGAAATTATGACGGCTCCATCTTTATTCAGGCTCACAAGTCATTCGACATTAAACCATTGATTGAACGAATATTCTAGTTATTTAAAGGCATACAGAAGTTTTATCAGGCCCGTAGCTAGCCCAGGGTCTTAAGGGGGAGGGCAAATTTTTTGAAGGGGGCTTAACAAGTCATTTAAATCATTTAAATTTTTTAGTGTGGGGTGGTGGTGGTGGGGGGTGCAAAATTTTCTTTGTTGGCCCTGGCCTCTAGCTACGGGCCTGGGTCTAAGCATTTGTTTAAAAATAGCTGATAAAACTCCGTTTCAGCCATGCATATCACCTTTCAGAACTAAATTCGACGTCCTTCCCTCCTGCGATTCACCATAAACGCAGCCTAACGCACAGAGTGTCTTCATTTTGTAGGCTTTATAATATACTAGCGCGAATTTATGACGCCATAGTGATATTGGTAATAACTGCACGAGATAAGGTTGATAACGCCCTTGACGAAGTACAATGATGCAGTGTATCAGCTTTTTTAATTGTAGTAAAACCTGGCGTCGGATTTTAATTCAAAAAAGTGAAATGGTTAGCCAAAATTGATTTTTACTATTTTTCTACCACTTTATTGGAAGGAAACATATCCAGTGCTGACTAATTTGTTTGATTAATAATGCAAGGGTTGGTTCTTCCTGTTTATTTTGGGTGTCAATAGAGTTACTATCACGTGATCATAATATTATTCTATCGTATGATTATTTCTCATATTTGAATTCTGTTCGTACGTAATCAATATTTAATAATAACCATAGGGGTGTCACGTTTCATCCTGGTACAATTTGATACATGTTTATAGACATTAAATAACTGATTTTAAACTTGCCAAATTCGAAGCTTATAGTAGGCATATAGGCAAGGCGTTCCGTCCAGAAACGAGTCTGGTCCGACTTTTTTTTAGGGGGTGGGGGGGATTAAACTAGGCAGACCCTTGAGTGTTTTTTTATTACTCTGACCTACCAGTTAAATATCAGTTATAGAGCACCGAATATGATTGCGTCAAAGCAATTGACACGAAAAAATTACCAGACGTAGCCTACTGTAGATTGAATGGGACTGATAAAAGATAATTAATAAAATTGACGTAATAAATGCAGTGTGGGGTCGAGATAATAACTGATATATCACCACTATTTGTTTATATTCAATCAATATCGATCATCACGTGACAGGTGATCTGACCCACCTGGTTACCTATTCAAACTGTATTTAAATATCTCAAGTCAATATGCCTACCCCTTCTCTCCGTATACCCTCTTCCCTTCAACCTCCTCACCTCCCACACCCACTCTAGTTATTCATTCAAATATTTTGAATTCTGAGTCTATATACCTAGTTCCAAAAACTCTGACAATTCTACCTGATCACCTGATTCCTGGTGCAATTTCTGATATTCAGCACACCCTTACATTGCTTCCAATACACCCTGCGAGCTGTCACATTCCTTTCAGAAAGTCCAAATGGTTGGCTTAATATTTATTACAAATCAGGGTTATATTATTCATTCATTCATACACGCCCTTTTATTTCATAGTTCAAAATAGATAGATTCAAAGGCTTTTTTCAGTATTTTTACGTCCCTTTAATCGAAGGTTATTGCCTTCTATTTATTATTGATGAATCAAGACTGTTTATTTCTTGATTTCTATTTTTAGAACATCACACGAGCGCTATGCAAGAGCATATCCGTTTTCTGATATCAAATCTTATTTGGCTGATAATCCATTTGTTGTAAGTAACAATCTTAATAAATTTATTATTTTTTTAAAGTGATGAAGGAAAGTATCGTTTATTAATGATATTGATAATCACAAAACTTAATTTAAAATGTTTAGTTAGAAATTGTCGAGATACTATATTATTAGTACATGTAGAGATAATAAACTATAATTCATTTGATAATATATTATTCAAACTTGTTTTACCATTCGTCAAAAACTCGGGGCAACCAATATTGGACACATTGTTACGTCAGTTCTACACTATAATTATACGCCTAAAGTAAACACAAAATCCATCAGTATGCATTTTCTGAGACTGCATTAGGCAATATAATTCAATATACTTAAATCTTACGATAGGCTATAATTTAGCTTTAGGCCCATTATGTATGTTTAAGAATATAATTAACATATTTCCCAATAAAAAAAACTATTTGGAATAATAGTCTACTTATTTAATATGTGTTTAAAACAAGATTTCATGCAAAAAAAAACAGGAAACTGCTTATAATACAATAAATATAATAATAATAGAAAAACATTTGTTGTTTCAATCACAGTCAACTGGTTGTTTATATTTTCAAGCTAGCCCCTAGATTGAACGTTTCTTTTCAAATGTGTGTCCAATTGGCAAAGTTTAAATTCTTGGAAATGTAAAAGCGCCAAGTTGTAACGGTTGTGTTTGTACCTGAATGACTGACGCTCTCTTGCCGGGCCTCGGGTAGGCCCTTATTGATTTCTTTATGATCCGCCATATTTCATTAAACCGGATAAGACACCTAGGTTTATCTAAATTAAATATTGCTGATTGCTTGAAATGAAATGATGTTACAATTTATAAAAAACTTACCTTATAACAGATTTTAAGGTAGGGTGGGCCATATTTAGAAGTCATGATACAAGAAAGGCAAATAAAATCAAAAGTTAAATAAAATGTAGGTATATCTTAGGATTTAAATGTCAAAAAACTTAAACATTAAGTAAAAATATAGTTTCTAAGGTGATATTTGGTCATTAAGGGCATTTATTTGGCAAAAACATGGAAATTGAGTGGATAACATGCGAAATCGTACGACATCATAGTAATAATAGTAAAGCTTGGTTCTCTCAGCCAATCAGAAGCCAGTATTACCTGAATGAACTCATAATCAGTATCGTACGATATACAAAATACGTCACTACATTCCGTTGTCAAAATACAACCGTTTATTTCTCCCATACTGAATTTAGAAATCTACAGGGCGTGCTGGTAAACGCACAGGAATATAATTTACTCTCATATTTTTCAACGGGATAAATTTTCAAGTTTATTTTCATTTGATATTTTGGGAAAATTCAGCACCGGTGTCATAGTGCCCTAGTTTCAGCAGCAACTTGAGAATCATCCGATTTTACTTGTTAATATTCATGATATTCTGACGCTTTGCCAAATAGTGAGTAATTCTTAGGAACATTCGACAATTGTGTTTTTAAAAAGTGGAATCATTTTCAGAACGGATCGAACTCAAAGCAACAAGGTAGAATTAGAGGTTTAAATTGCAAAAATATCAGGGAATATTTTCTAGTCAATCTACCATTACGAGGGAGTGAAAATCAAGAGCCCAGCTTGCAGACTGTTTCAACATCAACGTTGTTTCGCGGCGCTCAACGACAAGCCGGTACACCTCCAGGAATTTACCACATTTTGGTCAAAAATTTCCTTAAACTTGTGTAAATTCGTGTTTTAGTGGCAGTCTAAATTATAATTCTATCGGAAAGTAGGATGAAGAAATTATTTTGGGCATTATTTTCATGGTATTTGACGATACAACTGGTACTACAAACAACACGAGGAGACGGTGAGTAAAAAACACGTCATGTCATTCGATCAGTCAATGCTTCTAATCCAAAAAAGTCGATTCTTCGATTTCGGGTGCCCGTTTTAAATTTGTAGATTTTAAAAACTCATTCAGTTATGACTTACTGTTGTCGGGGTGTTATATCATCTTCCTGAATGCTGTCATTTTTCCCCAGAAACGCGGAACATTTTTTATAATTTTCAAGCCAGGCCTATGCCGCTGGAAAATTTAAAAACAAGTGCTTTCTTCTTTCGTCGTTGTCAACGGGGCTCTATTTCTGTTCGAACTTGAAATCGAGATGATTTGAAACATTTTAATTTTGATATTTCAGAATCAACGACGGAGAAATTCCAATGTCCAAGCTCGCAGTTTACGTGTAAAAATTCGAGATGCATTCCATCAAGTTGGAGATGTGATAAAGACAGTGATTGCAATGACGGAGAACCCGGAGGAATCGGATCCGATGAAATCGACTGTGGTAAGTTCCTAAAAAATGGGCTTTGAAGCGAAAATTGCCAGTTTCCCGTTTCGTTTGGGTGGGGCAGTGCCGGCAGGTAGCCTACGTCAGACACTTATGCTTGGCTTAGACTAGGATTTCGGTTTCATTATTTTGTGGGATAGGCTAGCCTTTGACATTTAATTTTTTGATAAAAATCGAAAAAAATAGGCTATCTCATTCATTCAACTGTCACTCAAAATTTACGGCAATGGAAAATTTCATCATCATTTTGCGCACTTGTCATGTCTTTAGACCTTCAAATAATTTTCTCAGAGCTTTGAGGTTTTTAATTTAGGTTAATTTAGAAATATTGTTAGTTCCAAAAAAGCAACATACAGAATTTAACAAAATATTTGAAAATTCAAGCGAGAAAAATTATTTTTCTTTGATTTTCTCCCACACTAGAGAAAAGTAGGTCAGTATCTAAAGGTGACCCAGTTACTTCTGATTGGTTGAAACATGTCGTACTATGTGGTTTTAACCAATAGAATTGTAGCCATTCCAGACTGTGGACATACCCAATGTAAATGTGTAAATACTTGAGATTTTATTGACAGTAATATAACCGGTGACCGCGCCCCCCTTTCATCTTTAAATGACATTTTTAACCGCACAGGTAAAATTGATATTGGGAGGAAATTGAAAATTTTAATTGCCAAAAATGAAACAAAATAGTTTTAAATTTAACAGACGATTTTTAATCAAATGGTCTAAATTGTGATTCATCATACATCGGCCCCACCCCACCAAGTATTTTAGAATATCATTACGCCCCCTCCCCCAAAGAAACAAGGTCTAACGATATAACAAAACTAATAAGTCCATTAGCATCATATAAGCTTATTATGATCATATTTGAAATCAAACCTACATACAATAACAATTCTTATTAGGAGTTGATTAGCCTAATTACTGGATTAATTAACTGCTGTTTGCTAATTAGATGATAATTGTCATTAAATGTAGAAGCTCCATGACATGAACAATTGTAACACCTTCAAACTTAAAAAAAAAAGAAGCAAACAAACATGAAGAGAAGCTTATAGATTATATTAATTCATGTAATTGTTGATTCTTTAAAAAAGTTTTTAAATAATCCAAGAATTTTTCTTGACCTTAGAAGTTGTCCAATTGTACATTATTTTAATCTTTTCTTTTTAGCTGTAACATGTTCTGATGAAGATCAATTCCGTTGTGACAATGGACAGTGTATCTCAAGTCGTTGGCAATGTGATCGAGATACTGACTGCAGAGATGGCTCGGACGAAAAACCAGAATTCTGTGGTGAGTTGAAAGATTTCAGTTTCATTTCATTTGAGATGCAGTAGTTAAAAGTATTGGTTATGCCACCTTCATATCATCTCTTGCAACTTACCTTTTAAACTAAATTTGCTTTTACTCTTCTTGTATGTAGATTACTTTTCTTTGAAAAAAACCTGTGAAACTGAATTTCATCTGATACACTATAAGGTCTTGCCCCTGTTCAATTTTTTATTGACAGACATTTTAAGATTCAGTCAAAAAAAATATCTTCATTTAATCTTATTCTTTTTAAAAAATTCCAACCATATTTTTACCCCGAAAACCGTTAAAAGTGACAAAAATATAGAACAGTTTATATTTTGACAAACAGGAATGTCATCAAGTTTATTAGATTATAAATTGTAAAATGATGAGTCATAAAATATAGGTGAACGCTTGGCTTGGATTACATAGAAAGTTACAGTGAATGGAATATTTGCATAGCTTTTCAAAACCTGTTTCATAAAATTGCACAATATGTTATGTTGCATCACTGAATTTCTTTCAAAATATCCTTGTTTTTCACCTCTACTTTTGACCCTTCGACCTTGTTGTTTTGTGAATTTGTTTCTCATCCAAATTCATAAGGTTTTAAAATTCAAATTGTTTAAGATTGTATTTCTTTGGTAGGATAAAAATATATGTAATTGTATACCGGTATTTAGAAAAATACATAGTCTTTAATGGTTCTCGATATGCAAATATATCCCCTTTATTGGCGTGAAGGCTTTGGAATTTAAGCCTTATTTCTGTAAATTTTTACCCTTCGTGCTATTGTTTTCTAAAATAAAAATAGATTTTCAACTTCTAAATACAGGCTTTGGAATTTAAGCCTAATTTTGCCTCTTCATGACGTTGCTTTCTACACTTATAAATACGTAACTTCAGTTTTCATAAATATTTAATGCCTCAATGGAGGCCACAAAATAATGTACTAAAAGTGGGACACATTGATATTCATAACAACCAATGGTTGAAAAATGTCAAATTTGATAATGTTTTTAACCTTGATTCAGTGAGTTAGGTCAGGTCGTGATATTTTCAAAGTCATTATATAATATCAATGAAAAATGGACTCTGTGACTTTTATTCCCAATTCTTCGAAATTCACTGAAATTAGATTCTTGGCATCTGCAGGGAAAGATTTAAATAAAAGTTCTAATAAGTTGAAAAAATAAAGAATAAAATTGTGAGATTCTAGTGGCACTGGAATTTCTCCATCAAGAGCAATGTACTAAATATTGATCATGAATTGAGAGGAAAAAGAGCCAGTATATGGCTTGTCGTTTCTATTCTCTATTGGAATAGAATTCAGAACATGCATAAGACTTGTACAGTTATGAGAGCTAGAATATATTTAACATTAAGATAAACATGAGACTAGCTAGGCTGATGACCTGTTTGATACCAGATGAATATTAAAATAGGTTAAATCAACATCATTATTCATGTTTAACACATTTATTACTTTAACCTGTTCCCATTTTCTCTGTGTCTCTGTTCCTTTCTATTAGACCTACTAACATATTGATATCATAACAAAGCCAGCCAGTGTCAATGTATAAACAGAACATGGAGAAAAACTTAGAACAATAGGATGTCAAATGCGTCTAATATCCATTGAGATATGCACCAAGACCTATAGCCTAAGCTTGTGACATCAAAAAAGAGTCTAAACTTGTTTTGTTTCATTTGCCCAAGAAGGTGTGACGCAATAGTACTCATTTCATTAGTCCAAGATAGTCTATGACATCCAGTGAACTTGGTTTTATCAGCGCTATCGGGTTCAAACTATAGTATGCAGAAATTAAAATTCTCAATATTCTCAACAAGACAAAATAACAGAATATTTATTTTCAATGATATTTAATTATAGCCAATAAGACTTGTAAAGAAGATCAGTTTCAATGTGGAAATGGGGCGTGTATACCGAGGGCTTGGATGTGTGATGGACAGACGGACTGTGCTGATGATGAAGCGGATGAGAAAAATGAAGAATGCAGTAAGTATTTGGTTTGATGATTGAATATATAACCTTTATATAAATTCAGTATTGAATTGAAGGCTTACAATTCTATTTCCCCTCACTAAAATCACTCAAAATAAACTTTTGAAATTTTATTTGTAGCCAAAGTAACTTGTAAAGAAGGTGAATTTGCGTGTAAAAATGGCCGCTGTATCGAAGAAAGATGGATGTGTGATCAAGATGATGATTGTTACGACAAATCAGACGAGGATCCAAAACTTTGTCGTAAGTTTCAAAATTATTTATATAACGGTCGCTATACAGTCATGTCATTATACAGTATGTTTTTCTAGCACACATTGATAAGGAATAAGAATTTCTTTTAATATTAGTTTAATGAATGATGGCTGTTTTACTTTCAAAATGATCTGCATTCTTACCGAAACCATTTTTAATTTACAGCTGTCCAGAGTTGTGAAACAGATGAATTTCAATGTGAAAATAAGTTGTGTGTGAAAAGTTCCTGGGTTTGCGATGGTGATTTAGATTGTAAGGACGGCTCGGATGAAAAGAATTGTAGCGACACAGCATTGATTGGCTCGAAATGTTCTAAAACTGAGTTTGTGTGTAACGGAACCTTTGAATGTATCCATATGTCATGGAGATGTGATGGTGATGCTGACTGTACAGATGAATCTGATGAACATGATTGTAAGTTCATAATTTTTTTCAGACACACTTAATTTTTTGAGACTGAATAAACTTATATTATATCTCAGATACATAGAAAATCATATTGACTGAAAATGTTTGTTTTGAATGAAACCCTGGCCACGTATTCTCCAAATGATTTTAGAGGTAGGAGGTCCTTCCGTCTTAATTTCTAATGTGGTCTGATCACTCAAACATCTTTGATTATTGTCCATAATTTATTCATTCATTCACTTTTTTCATTGACTGTATTACAGGTGTAATAACTTGTCGAAGTGATCAGTTTATGTGTGTTGAGGAAAGTTATTGTATTTCTGATGTTTTAAAATGTGACGGCAATCCTGATTGTAATGATAATTCTGATGAAGAGGGTTGTCGTAAGTATTGGACTTATTTATTTTTCTTATTATATATTCATAAATATAAAAGGCATTCTTTGTTGTTAATTTCGTTTTGGTTTTGCGGTTAGGATCTTTAGTGATAGGTTTATTTACTCTCACCACTGGGTGAGTGATTCTGTTGGTGAACTTATAATTGATATACTCCCTCTTGTGAAAAGTTGATTGACTGTTACTTATGTTACGTCAATGTGTTGTTATGGTTTATAGTTTATGGTTATGGTTTATGTATTGAGGCTTGTTATTAATTGTTAGATATTGTATATTTTAGCTACACAGTGTAAGAAGAATGAGTTTGATTGTCAAGGAAACGGTAAAAAATGTATCCCCATGCATAAAGTCTGTAACCATCAGAATGACTGTGGAATGTTTGAGGATGAAGATCCAGAGAGATTTAACTGTAAAGCTGATGCTGGTAAGATGAATTTTATTTTAGGGGTGGGGGAATGGGTAGGAACAATGGGGGTTATTGGTATAGCTTTAAAAAAATACAATTGTCCAGGTGAAGGTGCAATACTTTTGGAATTGTTTTTCTTTAATTAAATCATTTTAGGGTACAGGGAAATTGTTCTTCACCTTTTTGTAAATTTATTTAAAAAACCATCCAAAATTCTAGTAAGGGGGTTCTGGTGTTATATTTCAGAAATTTGCTCATTTTCAGCGGAAATGGTTCTTCAGATTTTATTTAGCATTCATTCTTTCAATTGTTTCCATTATTTTCATCATCATAAAATTCTTCTCATAAACTGACTGTTTTCTGTTTTCAAGTCTTAATTTGTTCATGTTTTATTTTGATTCAGACAAAATAAGGAATATTACCAAAGGTACATAAGCGTGTCACATTTGTTGTCTGTAGTAGAACGTTTTTTTTAAGTGTTAACTCCCTTGTGTAACGACCCATCAAAAACGACCTTCCAATCGCACAATTTTGTTTTTTTTAGAAATGTTTATGTGTATAATTTTATTTTCATTTTTAAGTCATCACTAGTTAGGGTTTTCTTTTTGCAAGGCTGAATATTTTATGTACTTAACATCCCTAAAATATATTGGACTCTCCTCACATGCATATTGTTTATACTTATAAAATGCATGTGTGGTAGAGTTCATTTATCAAATTAAAGGATTTTAGTTGCTGAATAGACAGTCTTGTTTCTTAGAAATTTGACATTTTTAAAATCACATTTCATGAAATGATCACTTTATTACGTTTAGAAATTCCTGCATTTTGACATGTTCACACAAACAGAACATTAAATTTATGATTTCGATAATCTTCTGGATATAGCAAAGTGTTTACTAAAGTCGACTAAATGAAATCACCTTAAATCTGTTCTGATTTGCATCTATTGTTGTCTGAAATGCAATATTGATGTATATATATCTGTGTTTCTCCATATCATTTCACTTGTGAATTCATCAGGAAATTCAAAAATTAAATTTATTTTTCAGTTGATCCATGTGAAGATAAAAACAATCGTTGTAACCAAGTATGTGTTAACGACTATCAAGGGGGATATATCTGTCAATGTCATAAAGGTTTCAAACTCAACACCACTACTGAATGTATAGATATCAACGAATGTGAGACACCTGGAACCTGCTCTCAACTCTGTACCAATACCAAGGGATCATTTAAATGTAGCTGTGAAGAAGGATATATGTTAGACGAAAATAAACATTGCCGTGTTGATGGTAAAGGCCCACAACTCTTACTGGCTAATCGTAAAGATCTACGAAGAATTGATATCGCTGATCAGAGGAAGTTTGATTATTCGTTGTTGGTGAAAGATGCCAGTGTCGAGTGTGCCATTGCCGTGGATTATGATATCAGAAATAACAAAGTTTACTGGACTGACGTCAGTATGGAAAAGATTTTAAGGTATTTATTTAGATTTAAACCCAATCGACGAAAAACATCATACGAATTTCAATGATAGACACAGGAGACTGAGGAGCAATTCATCTGTTTGTAGGAAGCAGTGCAAAAGGAAAGCATTACCATTAATTTTTCAATAAAACTCTTTTTGCTGCACTATTGCCAAAAGTGAATGTGGAGATTGAATTGGATATGAATTTTAAATTTTGTTTATTTCAGTGCTGATATAGATGATAATACAACAGTAACTACAGTGGCTGATACCTTCGTAAATACACCAGACGGTATCGCAGTTGATTGGATCCACAAACATCTTTACTGGACTGATACAGGCTATAATAAAATAGAAGTCTCAACACTAGATGGTAAAATGAGACGTGTTTTAATTGATAGTGATTTAGATGAACCTAGAGCTATTGTCTTGGATCCTTCTAATGGGTAAGTCTCCATTCCTTGCATATCATTTAAAAATAAAAAATAAATGACTTTAGTTCTACATGAATATTGGTTTCAGCAGGGTTACAAGTTTAGTAAACTGTAAATGCAGTGAAATATCTGTATATTAGTAAATATCATTAACAAGGTGATAATGGTCTTTAATTCAATAATAAGAGGATCATTTTGGATACCATTTTAAGTCCATGCTTTCTGTTTCAATGATAAGGGGGTCATTTTTGATAGTTTGTTGTTCCCTTTTAAGTCCTTCTGCAAACTAATTCTCATTTTTCTCTTCTTTCTTCATCAACTCTATCGGGAGCTGAAAAAAAGGACATAAGTCTAATTCATTTAAATTTCTCTCTTTCAGTTATATGTACTGGACTGATTGGGGTGAGAATCCCAAGATTGAGAAATGTGGAATGGATGGCAGCAACAGACAAGTTATTATTCAGAATAAACCTAAACAGAATATTGTTATTGAATGGCCCAACGGTATCACTATTGGTAGGTTTTTCATTGCTATTCTTATATTTCCTTATGACAGAAGATTTTAACCTTTTGATATATATGACTATAGTTTCTGTCAGATATTACAGTTTCCTACAAAATCTCGTCTAGGCATTCTTATTTCATAAAGTTGTTCAAAAGATGTTTCATTCTTAACGTTACCTTTTGAACACTGTTGTCTGCTTTACTGGCCACATAATTACATGAAATATAGCCGAACAGATATTACCAAACAACGTCACTAAAGCTAAAGATCTTAAAGTTATATTATTTATTTATTTTATTTACTCTCAGTGTTATTAATTTTTATATTTTTTGTGTAGATTATGTAAATGAAAGACTATTATGGTTGGATGCCAAATTACATAAAATAGTAAGCAGTGATTATGAAGGAAATGACTTACGACTTGTTCATTCTTCTCATGCTGACGTCCACCATCCATACGGAATTGCTGTTTTTGAAGACTTCATCTACTACACAGACTGGAAATCTGAATCAGTACGGAAAATGAACAAATTTGGAATTGGTAAACCAACAGTAGTTGCTTTAGATCTGAACGAACCCACTGATGTTCATATCTTTCACGAATACAAACAACCACAATGTAAGTTGATAAAATTAACTTTAGAGCTGCTTTGTGAGGTAACCATGACAATCGATCTATTACCAGTGCTGGTCCGGTGAAGTTAAACAGGAGGCAACTCAGAATTCCTTTTTAGACGACTGGTTACTCTTGGTTTACATTGCGTTCACACTTAAATCCAGTGCCAGTGCCTCCAAGAGTTGTCCCAGTGTCTCCAAGAGTTGTCCCAGTGTCACCATTCCATAAATACACTGAACTAAACAGCCTGTCTCCAATAACTTTATTTTTTTTGATTTCAGGGTCCAACAGATGCCCAGCAGATCATGGCTGCCAACATTTCTGTCTACCCAGTCCTTCTGATGTTAAATATAGCTGTGTCTGCCAAAATGATTTCAATTTGAATATTGATAAGAAAACGTGCTCTGAAATTCGTAAGTTTTAAGATGTTTTTTTGCATTAAGTCTTTGAACATTTTCAAATTTGGTGGAAATTTGACTCAGCCTGGACAGTTCACAAGACTATACATAGTGTGAGCTGTGAACTTATTTGCAGATGATGTTTTGGTTTTGTTTACCTTTTACTTTTCGAACTGAACCTATGAATATTTTCAAGAACTTAATAAAAATATAAAATTAAGTTCTGTCAATTGAATTGACTTTGAATTATTCCTTTTTATGAACATTTTTTTAATTATTTTGAATTTTATTTGCAGCCAACAAGTCTTCCCTACCTAAACCTACTGTTGATCAGAAACCAGATTCACCAAACAAGAGTAAACACGTCCGAGCTTGTAAGTATCTTTTATTTATTTGTTAAACAAACTTGAATGATTTTGTCAAACTTGTCAGGGATGTTAAGAGATCCTATTTCTGTGTAAATTGACACTATGAAGAACAAGGGAAATTTTTTTTAAAATTTCAACTCAGATATCAAAAAGGAAGTTAAATAAAGCCTCAAAATATTTTTATTATACCTTTTTCATATGTATTATATTCAATAATATGAATTCAAAAAGCTGTTTCACTCAACTAAGAAAGAAAACAGAAAATAAGGTCGAAATTTGAATTTAAAAATCTTTTCAAATAATTGCCATCTGTGTCTGGTTGCTAGGTAACAGTTGACATCATGACCTCATATATGGTTTCTCTTAACCCAGTAAAAATAAAGTTGGCTGTTCTTTTAGATAAACATACCCCCTTGCATGTATTCTTTACATGAATGGATATTTAAACCTAAATATTAATACCATCTTGTTCTACTGTACTTAAAAACTTCTGAAATCGTTAAAATCTGTAGAATTTGTCTTGATGATAAGAAATTGACAAAATGCCTGATAAATTCTAGTCTGGGTTGTTTATTAGCTAAATTATTAAAACATCATACGAAATGATATACGTTGATAGGTTACTCTCTACGTTTGGAATGGTGCCAAGTTTGATGTAATCTTACATAAGATAAGATAAAGTTATTTTCATCAGTAGCATCTTCGATTGTACTGAAAACAATCCAGTTCTTTCAAAATAACACTATAGGCAGTGTATATTATAGAACATCCCTCAACAATCTTATAGATTTTGTAATTCATATGCTCAATTTATAGATATTGTTTAATAAAACCTAAACTGTAGGATTATGCCAGTGTTTTATTAAAATATTCCTCATTGCACACTGCTTGGTATTGCTCAATAATCCTCAAAGGTGGACAAAACTAAGATGTAGAATTCCATTTCAAAATTTTTGAATTGAAACAATCCTTGTCTATCTTCTGCAGTCAAAGAATAATATTTTGGTTAGCAATAGTTGTTAACAAAATCTCACAGAAAATAAATTACAGCCAGTCACATTCTTCATGAGGTTAAAGAAATTGTAATTTTTTTTAATTCAGGGTTAGGAATAGCAACAGGAACTGCAGAAAAAACAAACGCACACCCCCATGGAATGACAACAGAAGGCCATGCACATACTGACACCCATAAACACACAGAAATTCTTATGGCTCACGATGTGACAACAGACAGTGGCTACGATATCGTGACCTCAACGGAAAACAACACGGAGAAATTTGCACCTATTAGTAAACCAGAAGAAGAAAATATTGGACAAATTGCTGGAATTGTTATTGGTGCTATTGTTGGTGTAGCTATTTTAGTAGGAATTGTAAGTACTTGTTTTTTCTGTTGATTAATCATTTAGATTGAATTATCATTCGTGTGATTGGATTGAGGTAAAAAAAAAAAGTTTAAGTCCACAGTTTGGACATTTGATGACATATCCAAGTATTGAAATGTTGTCAACTCTCCATTTTGAGTATCATATTGCTAAAAGACTTGTTCTCCCATCAAAATACATCTGAAAACTTAAGAATTCATTCTGTTTGGATTATATTATTGTCCATTTGGTACATTTTTAAGAAATATCAAAACAGAACCTGAAATATGTTGTTACTTCACACTGTGAAACCTCAGACAACTGACCTATTTAAATCAAAATGTCTTCAAAATTTAGTTTTATTAATCTGTTCTGTCAAATTTTCTGAGTACAATTTGTTAATATTTTAATACAAGTAAACCAGGAAGACATTCAACTAGATTGGACACTTCATAATCTATTTAACATTTTATTAACATCAGGAAATATCTCACAAACAAATGATTATCTGTTATCTTAACTCTACAATGGTCTTTTACTTCCTTGATTTTTTATGATAACTATGTGGAAAAAGAGAGGGGGGAGGGGAATGATCAACTATACTGTTGGTACTCTATTGGTAACATAGGCTGACTATTGAACTTGTCATGGCATCAGTATTGCATTGCATATTAGCATCACAATTATTGTAAACATAACTTTAACCCTGTGCCAGTGCCTTATATTGAATAAGTTGTTACTTTTCAATCATCCTAATCTCTAATCACAAGGAGGATTCAAACCCACAGCACCTAATCACCTAGAAGACAATCATTACCCACTGAGAAATCCCAGTTCTGTCTGTTTAGCCATGTTATATTTTCTATTTTTCAGATCTTATTTGTGTTCTTCAAAAGATTACGACGAAAAAATATTAAGAGTATGAATTTTGATAATCCTGTCTACCGTAAAACAACAGAAGAACAATTTGCTATTGATAAAGCCAATAAATTACCTCCTGTAAGTTTATATCTTGTATTCTTAATATTATTGATAATAGCGTCATCTGCTTATTCTGGAAGCTGACGTTAACTTGTCATCTACCAACTCATCATTGATAATCATACATAATAACCAAGAAGATGGTAGCGAACACAAATGCTTAAAATGAAACTTAAGTGCTAATGTATGTTTTATATGAAAGCCACGGTTCAATAATCAAAGCAGGACTGTTTATTTGGCTCTTTTTTTCAAACATGAATGGCAGGACAACTTAAATGTCTGAGTCACACAAGTCTGTGTCGGACATTAGGTACAGGATAGCCATTGCCAAGGTGAAAGCATAGAACATCCATAATAAAACTATAATGTATTTGTCTTAAATATCAACGAGCTGAACCCACCATTTCAAATCCTTTTTTTTTTATTTTTCCAGAGTATGCAACCTTTAAATCCTCCAACCAATGAAATTGTTTGAGAGAATGTGCCTGGAGAGTTTCTTTGAGTGATAAAACTTTAAGCCTGTTGTGAACTGATGATAAATACTCTTTTCTCATTGGACCATCTTCATTAACATCAGCCAATCATATCATCTGTGACATCCAACATCATCATGGCAGTTAATAGCTATTACCAATTATGTCTCATTTAGACACTTAACTTTTAATTTATTGCTGTGTGAACACCAAGACAGAAAGAGGATGGAGACTAAAGATCTGAGAAAAGATATATATGTGCCAGTGGAGTGGATAATAGAGACAGTGTATAAATAGAATGTGTGTGGGATCGTGTAGGTGCGTGTATGAAATTGTTAGATACCAGTGGAAGTTGTGTATAATAAGAAAAATAATATATAATTGTTAAATTATTTAAGTTTTTTTGTTTCTGTGCACTTAGTTTTGATACCTGAATATTGTTAGGTTTTTATTTATTTTCTTATATTTTCGGACAATGCGTAGCGCTACCCAGGCGTTATCTGGCTTGAAACCTTGAACAATACTTGAGGCCTCGTGTGATAAAGAGGCACGGTTAATGACAGCCCATGTTCGTTGATTGTGAGATTAACTTTGGTCGTAGTTTGGCAGCGTTTTTTGTTTATATTAAGTTACTATCCTGATATTTCTGTTGCCTGTTATATTTTGTTTGCGTACAGTATTTTTTTACTCGCTATGATCTGAATGTCTAAAAACAGCTGAATATTGGTTTCAAAATCTCTGAGCTCAATTTTCATTTTCAACCATCAACCATTTTATAATTCTGTTTCATTGCCACCTTATTTTATATTGACTACTTGCCTAAAGTGAACGAAGACTTTGCCAAATGGCTTGTGAAGGTCCTAGGAGGAGTTGTTATAATTATGCCTTTGTCAATAAGTTTTATGTACTTATATTTGCTATACAGAGCTTAAACTTTATTCAGATTTCCTGAAATGTTTGCCGGTCAAGATCAATCAGAACTGTAAATGACTGATCAACAAACAAACAAAGTGGTCACCAGTTTACTCGTGATATTATCACAGACATTGCCCTGCACAGTATTCTGAAAATAGCTTGTGTTGGCCGAGACCTTTTAAAATTCTCATTGCTCAAATATTTTGGCATTATACCATCACATTGCATAAAAATTTGACAAAAAAATCAACAAAAAATGAAATCATCAATAGAAATCGATTCCAACAAATTCAATTCTATTTGCTTTACAACATTCCATTCAATGGCAAAAGAGTTCAATTCTTAATTGGAATTTTAATGACTTTTTCTGATGCAATATCATGAATTTCTACCTTTGTACAAAGCTATGTAAATATGCTACCTGTGCCACCCCTATCTCCATGTTAAATTTCTACTCCTCAACCCCCTTCCTTACCTTACTAGAACATGAACTGTATATAGTGTACATTGTGTAAATACAAATGATGTGTGGCTTGCTTTACTTTGAATCTAAAGCATGTGTGGGATCCATGTGTGTGCATGTGTGATATTTGAATATGTTATTCCATGGTAAAGTGCTATAATATTATTTTGGTTGTTTATGAGGCTATGTTAATAAGTGTAAAATAATTTATTTTTTGCTGTAAAATATCCAATATGCACGTTATTCTGAGATGCACATGCAATTTGAAGATTGATCTAGTTACTTATTGTTGAGATTTCCACATTATTTCATTCAACTTTTATTTGTCTTTTATTATCATTATTTATGTGTTGTGGTAAAGTTTGAGATTTAACTCCTTTAAACACCTACTTTGAGAAGGATTCGAACCTATTGCACCCAATTTCCTAACAGATGACAATCCAACTTGCTACAAAAGTAAGATGGCTTATCAAAACTGCCTATTTTATTAAGCATCAACTATATCATTGGCATTAATAATCCAAATATCAAAAGATCGGATATTTTGGATTGCGTTAAGGGTAACATAATATGGTGTTCTCGAACGTATTTTCACCATCTTGTAGCAAACCAAGACAACATCAGATACAATATTGATATGATTATGATATCAAAATTAAAAATAAAATAATATAACATCAGAATAAAAATGAAATGATAATTCAATAATGTGAAATTTTGTTGGTGATGAAATCCAGTTTAATTAACATTAATATAATGAATAAATAATTCAAATAATATGTTGTTTATGTGTAACAATTGTTATTGTACAAGTGCTGTTTTATTTTTTCCAGTTATTTTTGTTTTTGTATATTTTATTTATATTTTGCATGTAATCTCACATCGAAAGAAGCTTAAAAATGTACACCTATTTTTAAAATATTAAAAAAAAATTGCCAAAAATATTAAAATAAAAAAAATAGAAAATGGAACTGACGAAAGATGACCAACAGGGCTATTGTCCTCCGTCATCTTGAATCGTGTTCACGTAGTGCTCATGGTATAGGAATATAGTAATCAGCTAGTTGTGGGTGTCTCCGTTTTCAAATAAAAATTTCTACAAGCAAGACAATTCCATCAATCATTTTTGGTTCTTGGAACTTGGAAAATTATTTATTGTTATATCAAGAGGAATCAAATTTTTCTAAAGAAGTTGGAGACAATTAGATTTATCTTATCATAAATTTGAACTCATTTCACTGTTATTTGAATGCTTTCTGTAATTTTGAAATTCTGGCACAGAAAATCTTGAAAATAATCTCTTAAAGCACCTATAGTTAACTGATTAATATTCTATCTTATACTTGTTAGTAAAACCTCTAGTATTAGATCATTTATAGTACACATTTAGTATGTATATATTTCTCCCCTTTATAGTGGTTGACTGATAGAAATTACATGATTCTGAGGGTTATTGAGCTTATTCTATGCTATTCTGGTATCTCCAAAAAAAAAAAAAAATTAACAAGCACTTTAAAAAAAAATTTACTCAGTCTTTTAGAAAAAGTGTAAAATTAGAAATTCAAAATCATGTTTCTAATTTTACAGAACATTATATGATTATCATATACATGAATTTTGCTTAAACCTAGAAAAAAAAAAATATATCAGAATACCGTAAAGCACGACTTCAATATCCTTCAAAATGTGTTAGTTCTTAATCAATTCAGCCCACTCACTCGTAATCTGAAGGCATGTAACAGCTGTAACTATGTGAATAATATTATTTTTTTCTGTTGTTAATATTTTGTAAATGTGAGTGTATGACTGACTCAACTTGTATGCTTCATAGGAATAAAATGTAAAATTTACAAAACAATAATTGTGTACTGTCTTTATTTACTTCAAAACCCTAGAGAACCTCAAAGCAGTAGGCTGAGATGGCTTTCTGAAATGCATAGCAAAATAGCTTTCCATTGATACTGAATACAATGGGATTTGTCCTACAAAATCATACCTAGAATGAATGGGTTGATAGGGCTTTCCATTGATACATAGCAAAATGGGCTTCCATAGATACTGGATAGAAATGACTTTCCATAGATACTGGATAGAAATGGGCTTCCATAGACACTGGATAGAAATGGGCTTCCATAGATACTGGATAGAAATGACTTTCCATAGATACTGGATAGTAATGGCTTTCCATAGATACTGGATAGTAATGGCTTTCCATAGATACTGGATAGAAATGACTTTCCATAGATACTGGATAGAAATGGCCTTCCATAGATACTTGATAGAAATGGCTTTCCATTGATACTGGATAGAAATGGCTTTCCATAGATACTCGATAGAAATGACTTTCCATAGATACTCGATAGAAATGGCTTTCCATAGATACTCGATAGAAATGGCTTTCCATTGATACTCGATAGAAATGGCTTTCCATTGATACTGAATAGGAGTGGCGTCCATTGATACTGGATCAAAATCGTTTTCCGATGATACTGGATAGAAATGATTTTCCATAGATACTGAATAGAAATGATTTTCCATAGATACTGGATAGAAATGGCTATCCATTGATACTGATTACAAATCGTTTTTCCATTGACAAGAAATACAAATGGCTTTCGATTGATACTGGTTAGAAATGGCTTTCCATTGATACTTAATGCAAATGGCTTTCAATTGATACTGGTTAGAAATGGCTTTCCATTGATATTTAATACAAATAGCTTTCATTCTTTGCAGAGCGTTCTTCTTATGTGGGTCCTTTACTAACTTCAATGTAACAGAAACGGGTGTGGCTGCGTTTATTCTATCTTTGAATGTGCTCATCAGACTGTTAACAACTTAATTTCTTGAAAACAAACTTGAGCATATTTATGACAACGTGATAGAAATTTCCACTCTCTTTCTTCAAAGAAGATAGGTGGAGAAGTCAATTTTAATTGGACTGAAAATAAAATTGTGACACGTGTGAAAAGGTGCATGTCTTAATATCCAATTCATCTCTCAAACTAAACAAGTTTGTCATTTTGTGACCATTGTATGTAAAGTGCACCTTAATACTTCAAAGGGTTATTGTTGAAAGAATTCGGGTGAAAGTAGAAGAATGGAGCTCGGCTACAACGATCACGGTGGGAAACTGGCTCAGTCATATTGTACACCTGGTGCTCCTTTGACTGCTGGGTTGTCTCCGGTCTTGACTCTAGTTTAACCAATGTGAATAATTCTTAAAGTTACAATTTTACATTGAAAGCTGCTTATCTCACGGATAAGCAGGTTAGAAGCTAGACCATGATCTCGAGAGGGGGTGGGGCGGACTAAACTATGTGACTCAACAAATATCTAATTAATTATTTATTTAATAATCTAAATTTTTAAGGGGGGGGGGGGGCAAATTTCTCTTTACAAGGGCCAGTCCCTAAGCTACGGGCCTGCGGACAAGACCTATTTTCTAGAAGAAATATTATAATCTACCAAACATTATAAAGTGTATACAAAAATATCCAACCAGAAAAGGTCGTATTTAGCCAGTAAGTTGAATATATTAGTCTATATCGTGATATTGTAATATGGGGTGATATTATAATGTATATTAGTATAACGATATAGCACTGCTAACTATATATATACCTATATACCTATAGGCTAGAAATATAAAAGGTATTCAATATCACATTTACATAACATATTTACATAATATAGTATAACAAGAATTTATATAATATACCATCATCGTGTTCAAACACCTCCCCGTTAATTAGACCATGTCAAACCCGTATCCGTGATACAATGACATACCATATTCAAAGTCCCCATTTGCTATAGTAAAAGTATAGAAGTATTGGCAAAATAGCCAGCAGGAAAGGGACTAGAGTATCGTCAAATAAGCTTCCCCCCATCCTCATACTAGTAGTTTATATAATCCGGGTTTTATTATGTTAATTGTATGTCAACTTGAAACCTATATCATACATTCTCACATAAATTATATCAAAATATCTTCTTTTTTTAAAAAAAAAAAACGGATCCGGGGCTTTTTAACTTCATTCTTATTATAATTTTAATCATTTTCAGTGGTTAATATATCATTGGCATTTTGCTTACAATCAAGTCTTTCAAACGGGGAACGTGAAACGGTTGGGATTCTCCCTTGTCTTGCACAGGCCTGAAAAAAATGGTGACATTGTGGTATTTAAACTTAGAAAGTTACTATGCAGAAATTCCCGGTATATTCGATGGTATATTCTCTGCCCCCGCCGTTACTCCTACTTGGGGCCCCTACGCCTAATGTATGACTTGAATATATATTTATAGGTGTCGGTTTTCTGCTTAGACCAATATTACCATTCATAATAAATTCAGAAAGGCCTGGATAACGTGTTTTTTTTACAGAAATATTTCTATTAAACACCACAGTAACTTCTATTCAATTCAAATTGAAAAGAATTTTTCTCATACACAGCTAGGGAGCTGTAGTCTAATTTGGTGACCCGGGATGACCTTGTTGTCGGTTTAGAAATGAATGGTTTGGTTTCCATTCATAAAACAACTCGAGCCTTAGTCGGGTAGTAAAATGTCTTTGTCATGACCCATCGTCTTAAAATCGGGCAGGTTATGCCATGATTTGCTGACGAAATATCCACGAGGAACAGAGATTCGATGATGCATTTGGACAATTGGAAATAAATGACCGATTGCCTGGCATTTGCTTAAGTCATTTCAAGATGTGGTTTAGCTAGCGTATATTATAGACCTAATATCCACCCGAGAATATGTATGTGGGTTCTCAAGTAGGGCCTAAATAAGATAATCACTATATCTCTCGAATATTTTGCATATGTGAGCTGTGTCTGATGTTTTTTTTTTTACTTCAAAAATCTGTGACGGTCTAAGGCTCGGAAATTGCTAGCTCTTAACGAGTAAGATTGTTTACACTCAGTCGAACTCTACATGGCGAGATATTTGAAAAGTTTTGTGGTAACAAACCGTAACAGGCAGATTGGGAATAAAATATCTCATAAAATATCTCACACGATGTACGTCACGTGACCGCCAAATATTTCATTTATGTAATAAGTGATTACGTTAAAGAGGCAGGGAGAGGTTTCGGCCGAGGCTTCAATCCAGGCATTGGTACACATAATATCCTCTGATTTTTTAGGGAGCCGCAGTAGCTCAGTGAGTTAGACGCTTACTCGCTAACCTGGAGGTCCAGGATTCATAGTTCAAGATAATATTCTCTGATTTTTCAACCGGCTTCCCCTAGTTTGCAGATTGAAGGATCTAACATGAAGAAATGCATCTGGTTGTACCGAGAGGACAATAAACCGAGGTCCCGTGTGCTACAAGTTGTGCACGTTAAAGATCCCACGACAGTTGGATATCGAAAAGGCCAATGCGGCGCCGCTGTCTTCGAAAATGCCCCCCTTTATTGGCCAGATCATGTGCAGAAAACAAGGACGCATAAATAAACATCGATTAATAGAGAAATATTTCATGAATGATCTGCGAGGCAAATTGGATATCGATAAATCATCATTAACATAAATATAAATAAAAAATGATGACCTATTTGATTTGAGAGTTTTAAGATATACTTTGCTTTTCCAGTTTAGGCCAGTAGATAAGGACCTTGGCCCTGATTAATTCCCCATTCGAACGCTAGGACACTTAGTTGACTGGTAAAGGCTTAAAAGAAATATCTAGTACTTGAATAACGACTGTCATTAAGTTGAAGACTTAAACAAAGGTTTTCAAAAAGCTGAGAAAGTCAAAGGTATATAAGGTTGAAAATATCGACCTTAAAATACTTGACGCAGTAGACCATTTCAAGAATATCGTAAAAAGCGTGAACTTAAACCGTTTGTCCTGTAGACCAGTCAATATAACACGTTCAGACAACAACACATGACGCGCGTGCTTTGTGTAAACACACAGTTCTAGAGAACTAGGTCAGCGCTTTGTAATATAGGTCAAGAAGGTAAGAGTGGGTCAAATCGAGACGACAAAAGATTAAAATGGCAAGAAGTGGAAATTTCCGTAAAATAGCATAATGTTTAAGCCTTATGTATACCGAATCACCCATAAGCTGGTTATTGCATCCACTAGGAACGAAAAGCAAGCTTACAAGCTTAGGCTTAGTAAAATGTTGACTTCACTGCAGACTGAATGGTCTGTTATTTTCTCGATACGAGAACTATTATTATGAAGCATGTAATATTAACACAGCATGTGTTAGTGTGAGTGTGACACATGGAGAATATTACTAATTATTATTACCATACGGTGGCAATGTATTCTTAATAATTATGAAGACGTATCTTATGAGAGACAATAATGAAGGGGAGATAACTACTTTTCTTTAACTACAGACTAATAGTAATTAAATAATCGTGCTTACTATCCGAACGGCAATACAAAACCCGAAATCCAAACGACATATTGACGAAATATTCGTAGCAGCTAATGAACTTTTCATATGAGGAAGTATATCAATCATAAGAGAGTAAATATTTCATAATAAAAAGTGGTATCAGGTGAATATTTTCTACTACCTTTATTCATTTTATCTAAATTATTCGAGCAGATCGGACCTCATCAAGGTTTTTTTTAACACGACCCTTCTACCACAAAATAATAAAATGAAAACACCTGAATCTGAAGTAAGATTTTACTACTTACAAGAGAAAAAAAAATACAATTAAGGATAATAAATCATAAAATTAGATACAAAATTCATTGTGTTTATAATACGCCAATTTCTTTTGTTAGTTTACACATTTCTAGCTTATACTCTTATAGCTTTGTAGATTAGAACATAAAAATTCACTTAGGCGCTATGATGATACGAGGTTTTGACATTTAAATTTCTTCCAGTAGGTCAATATTTCTTTTACTGTTGAGTAATAACCCACATTAAGATACCGACGTCGTTATTCAATATCACCAATAAGAGTATAATATATACTATATAATTGCAAATATAATGCGCACCCGTTCTTACCTTGCAGTGAAGCAGGGAAAGAATAATGTGTACCTCATCCAGACCGTTACTTTGCTATTCAAATTGACCAATAGGAGTAAAGCTAACAAAATTGGCGACCTCTATGATGTAACATTTTATTTCTATGAATCTAATTGGTAGAGAGATAAATCATCAACTAATCGAAATAGTGTCTACGATTATAAGCATGCTTGAACAATTCCGGGAGAAGTTCATACACCAAGTCAAGATAGAAATATTCATTCAAAAAATAAAGAACATGCAATTTATCATTCTAATTTCTAAAACTTCAAATTACAAGAATATATATTTTATATCAAATCCGAACAATATACAATTTCTTTTTTTAGAATTCAGGACTACTTTCTCTTGTGGTATGATTTAAATTGAGGATGTACTTAGGTTTATTATAGTCCAGAAGTTTATGCTCCATAATACAATCTGAAAATATATATATTTATATATACAGGTTTCTATTTCATGAATGTAAAAACATATGAAGCTGTGAAGTATCAATGGGAGGAGGGTAGGGGGAGGGGTAGGGCGAATGATCCATTTACATAGGGCAAAAAATTACATGTGCATGCCCCTTGACAATTCTGTGGCCTCTAGCCTCACCTATTGAGTCTTAAAAAGGTCATTGTGGTGAAGTCTGGTTTAGTTTATAATGATACATATAGAAAGAGAGCATACATAATGGAATACAGTATCAAGACAGAAACTGCTGAATTAAATCTGCTAACAGGTTTTGGTTCATCTTTAATTACTGGTCATAATTTGACAAAACGATCATACATACCTAAAACCCAGACAGGTTTAATACTGGTTTTATTGATGTTAGCCTGGCTACCAATAAATAGATCACAACTACTAGCTGATCCAGTTACCTACAATCATTAAATACACAAATCAAATGTATTTATTTATCAATTAATATGATTGGAGCTTATATCTTAAATTCATCTGTTAAACTCTTGATAACAGTCAGACATGTTCTCTGCCATGATATGATAATAACAAGAAACTGAGACTGACTTACCTCCCCTCCACACAATCGTATTAAAGATGTTAACGCTGACCGAGGAGGAGAATTTTTAGTTGAGATAAAAAAAGTTCCTACACCAGTAAATATTGACTGATTGTAAAGTCGACCTGCTGTCTGTCTTTCTTTTCTGTTGATCTATAATAGGTATAGAATAAATTATAACTGTTTTTTATTAAAACTGTCAATTTCAGTGGGAGACTAAAACTATCGTGATAATTGGTAGAACATCAGCTTAGTTAGTGTATCATTAAAACATCATTAAATCAGGGATTTTCAACCTTTTTCTTTATAGTCTCCCTTTCAGGAATCTTGCTTTAAACAAGCATATTTTTAAAAAAAACAACAGAAAGACGTCAGGCCAAAAATTAATATGTCCGCCCATGCTTGAAGTTGTATTCATTATCGACAGGATGCACCATCTATATTTTCAGAAAAGACTGCAGAATAACAGTTAGGTTAGTGTAAAAGATACCATTAAAGCTATCAATTACTCAACAATTTAGAAATACATACAGCAATAGTAAGGTATAAGGAACTGTGTAAAGACTGAAGAGGATAACCCACCTTAACTTGAGGATAAACATCAGAGAATTCATAATCTTCTTCTTCCAACCAGCTACCTTCATCTCGTGACTTTAATACCTGGGAATAGAAATTATCTTAAAATTAACATGAACTTCATCTGATGATTTAATATTTTGTTCAGTTGTAGCAAATATAGTCAACCAGAGCCCTCAACAATTCTAGCTATATATTTCATAGTCTTTCTGTTGATGACCGGTCTTATCAGTTGTTTTCAATAGCGCACAATCAAACCGCTGGATTTACAAATTCTGTGATACAAGACTACAAATTACACCCGAACACAGGTGCAGGCCTGAAAGAATCATGGGGCAAAGACCAAAAAGAAACCATTAAAACCTACCCAATCCTGTTTAAGAATCCAGCATCCTCGAGCCACACCATTAACTAGATTGAGAGTTCTCCTGGCGTCCCCACAAACTACATGAGTTGTTGTATCAGATACATTATCCACCAATAAAAATCCTCCTAACTTTTTAATCACTGATAATACTGTTTCCTGTTCCCTGAAAAAATTGCCATTGAAGTCTACTGACAAATATACCCTTGTATTGACAAAAAGACCTGTAGCAAGTCATTGTAATTAATGTGACCAGCTTGCTTGGTTAAAACTCTAGCTGTTAAACTTGAGGCAGTACTTACGAGTCTAATGGCAATTTTTGAGAATCAACACTTTATGTTCATTCCAATCAGTAGTATACCTTTATCAGATGAGCCTCAACATCCTACCTGTAAATTAATATAAAATTTATTTGACCTATCATGGAATAAGGAATTTAAATCAGTACTTACTGAGTATGCATGCTGGTCATCACAAGAGAAGGTCTAGTAACTTTACCCTTCCCGTCTGTTTCATTCTTCTCTTTTAAAAACGAATTAGCTCTTCGTAGCATTACCTTTGACCCAGTTGGCTTTTCTGATTCTTCAAGTTCGTAAGACATATCATTTCCACGATTTTCAGAATTTCGACTCGTTCTTTTCTTTGGCACTTGCGAATTTTTACTGGTTTTAGTTTTTTTCGGAGGAGAGTTTTGATTGCTTTCAGAAATACTTGTCAATATCTGAGCACGAGTCGAACTTTTCTTTCGATTTACGAGTTTGAATTCGTCAATACTTCGTCGGGAAGGTGCGTGACTAAATGACGGCATTGTTATGTCACCGAATACTGCAGACATAGATGCACCCAAACATCCTGTTGTTTCATTTCTAGAAGTGTCTGGATAATCTGACATATTTGCTCTGGACATGTCTGGATGATCAAGCATATCTGCACAAGAAGTATTATGAGGATTTATTTCAAGTCTTGAGGAGTCTTGTTGACCAAGTTTAGAAGGATCTTGTTGACCAAGTCTAGAAGAGTCTTGATGAGCAAGTACAGAAGAGTCTTGATGATCATAATTATGATCAGTTTTGTCATTTGATTTGGACGCCTTTACAGATTTTGGGGATGTCTTTGAAATTCTGTTTTCTAAATTTGAGCAGTTATTTTGAGCACTAGAATTCAACTCTGGGGTTTGCACTGGAGTGGTTTCTCGAGATTTAGACCCAGCAGAAATTCTCATGGATTTTCTACGATTTGTTGAACTTTTCCCTGAGTTTGTTTCATCAACAGTTTTTAAGGAATTCTGATCACCATTTGAAGGTCTGGATGTTCCAGTCTGCTTAATTTGTTCACTAACTTGTTTTACACTTTTAGTAGAATTCACAGAAATTTGGCCACAAGGAGAATCTGTTCCATTTGTTAGGGAATGTAAGGCTGGGGATGGAGTGGCTTCCTTAGAAGCTAGACTTTTTCTGCCTTTTCTTACACTTTTGGTAGACTGATCAGGACTTTGCTTGCATGGAGTCTGTGTATCAGTTCCATTAGAAATTGAATTAACAATGGGAGAGGGTGTGGTTTCCTTGACAGCAAGACTTTTTCTGCCCTTTCGCACGTTTTTACCAGAACTTTCCGAATTTCCACTGCATGGAGCATCAGTACCATTTAGAGATGGTTTGTCACAGCTTGGAGTTGAAACACCCGACTTAGAGACCATACTCTTTCTTCCATGTCTGACTATCGCAGAGTCACTTGTTCCACTGGCTGTTCCATTAATTTCAGTCCCTCCCTCTTCACTTATTGTTTGAGTTGTTTCCCTTGAAGCAACACTTTTTCGACCACGTTTTGAAGTTTTTGAGGAATCAATTTCTGGTTTAAAATTAGGGGATGGTGTTTCCGAAATAGATTTTAGACTAATCACTGATGATCTCCGTGAACTGCGACGTAACAAGTTATCTTGAGGTGGAGGCAGATCTGGTGTTGCTATGGAAACACGTCTGCTAGATTGTCCAGTCTCTGATAGATTCATAGAAGAATTTGAAGCGTGTGATTTGTTGAGAATTGAAGAGCGTCTACTACTTCGGCATTGACTAGTTGTTTCAGAGTTGGCTCCCTTTGATTCCACATCTGCACCATTCACTTTTGCACTTCCTTCAGATGGCGCTCTTTCCAATACATGCTCTGAAAAAATATTTTTTACTGGTTTTTCCTTCATTGTAATGTCTTTTGATTTTTTCTTCAAATTTTTTTCCTTCCCTGAATTCTCAGAATCTGTGTCTGCTTTCCTCTTTTGACCTTTGACCTTCGAGGTCAAGGCAGCTCTATTTATGAATACAGGCGAATCTAACAAAGATGGACGAACAGTTTCCGAACAACTTGAAGGTTCCAATAAATATGGTTTCGGAGAGTTTTTGTCAAGCACATTAAATAATTTCCGTTTCAAAACAGTGGCCGGTTCTTCATTTTCAGTTTTTTTGGCATTGTCAAAACTTTTCAATATCCTAAGACCTACAGAATCAACCTCTGGATTATCGATTTCAGGAAAATGGAAGGGTGGTGATTTGTTGACAGCATGAACTATATCGGTATGTGAAGTTTCATGATCATCTTTTGATTGGTTAAAATTTGGTGTCTGCATCTCTTCTTTTCCTAAAACTTTCAATATATTATATATTATATCAACATTAGAAAGAAAGAAAGAAAGAAATAAGGATAACATATTAGGTTCACAAAAGATCCTTCCTACCTTTGCTAAACCTGATTGATCTTTTCCAGATTTCTGCTTGAATTATGAAAGAGGCCACATTACTAATCATACTATTTGTATGTGTTTAATACAAGGGAAACAAATCTAATTCCATGACCAGTACTTCTGTAAGTCTGTAAGATGTTGGCTTTCAACCCATTCTGTTAACTAATCTTATTATACTATGACAAGTGACTTACCATCAAATAACTTTCTATGTAAAGGAGGTAGATTTGATAGATCACCAATCATAGGAGAGTCTGTTCCGCTGCCATCACTACCAGCACCTACAAAATAAACACACAGACTGTTAAAGATATTGTAAGGAAATTTTCTTAACTTTTATGTGCACAGAGGATAATGATAGCATCAATTTGCAGTCAGACATTTTAGGTGTTGCAATTCACTAATACACTAAATCTAAATGTTATATGAAAATTATAATCTAAAATAGCAATATTGAAACGTACTGTGATTAAGTCGAGCTTGACGTAATCTGTTCACTGTATCTTTAATACTAGGTGGAGTGTTGGGTATCATCAGGGGTATTGGTGATCTCCAGTCAGACGGGGACGGCTGAAAAAAGAAAGAATATTAGATAAACTCAGATATAACTTCAAAATATAATTTATTTACTGATTATTCTGAAATAGACTTTTTGATTTTTTCTTGATTTCTTCTAATTTTACTAATCACAACATAAAAATCAATTCAAAGAAATGAAATGGCTACTATCATATTGTTAAAGACCTAACTTACCGGAGATCTAGGCACTGTGTCGTAGGCTAATACAATAGGGGAGGCAACTGGTGTAGAACATCCTGATAACCCAAGCCGTTCTTCCTCTTTCTTCTTCTTCCTATCATATCTCTCTGAACTCTTGGCTACATCATGTTCAAAATCATTCGGCTGCATTGACTTCATTTTCTGTAAGAGCATGGAATAGATTGTGAAAGTTTTCCTTAACTTTTCATGTGAATCAGGCTACTGATAACATCGATTTGCACCATTCCAATTTTCAGTCAGACGTCTGTTGGTCTTGCAATTTCAGTTAAACTAAGCTTTTTATGACGTAGCTATTGCAAACCACACAATTTCATAAATTATGGAAGAAATTCTACCTTTAATCTATTCTTTTTAAAGAAAATTGGGGTAGATTTTTCTTTCTGAGGTAAAATAGCAGGATACATCTCTTCAGAGACACATCTTCCATTCCGTAAACAACTGAAAAATAAACAGCCTAAATGAGAGAGGTCTTCATAGTAGAGCTCTTTATAATGGAAATTTTATTTGATTGTTTCACTATCATTGAAATAAAAGATTTTTATATATCGCCACAAAACTCTTTAATGGCCTAAGTTTAAATTTTGTTCTTTCGCAAAGGTCAGCTCTTTGTCTGGCACAAAAAACATGACAAAAAGATTTACCTATCAACCCATAAAACAGACACAAGATGGATGCCTTTCTTCTTGGCTTTATCCACAGTTCGTTTATTTCCATCTTTAAATATAACATGTGTAACGTTGTCGGTAAAAGTTTTCTCAACAATGGCACCATGAGATTTCAGCATCCCACTAACTGCTTCACTTCTATTGTCATTATTGGTTCTTACTTCAACATACGCTCGTACACCTACAATCGAAAAAAAAAATATGTTTTTCATATGATTCAATTAAAGCTTTGATAGTGAAATCAAAGGATTAAAAACTGTGAAATTTTGACTCATTTTAATCCTTGAAAAATATAAGCATATATCTAAAGCAAAGATGGACAACATACATGAAGGAACAAGATACATTTACACAAGCCAAAATCCTTCATGGAATTTATGTGTGCCTTAGTCTGTAACTATATAATGTTATTCTTTCTTTGAATGCCATTGATCTTTCCATGTAAAAAACAAGGGAGATAAGTTGATACATGGTTCATTCAAACAATACCTTTTAAAATAGGCTGATCTTTCCCACTATCTTCATCTCCCTCTGTTTCATTATCTTCATTCTCCAGTATATCAATCACATGACTAATATTCTTCTCTAGCGTAGAGTTCAGATCAAACTCAGATACAGGACTGTCTGAAAAACTCTGGAAAAGAAAACCACATTTTAATATACTGAACTAGAAGTACATTTTTCAGGCTTATTTAATTACCAACTTTATAATGAAGAAGGTGATAATAGATTCTGTCCTGTGACCTATGAATTCGCCTGCTTTTATCAAAAATATGCAATAGTTATATACTAGAATTGTAGTCCATTCCGAGTTATGGTCTAGTTTCTTTGACATTGTTACTATTGTGACTTGTCTCGTGACTTTACATTGAAACTCAAACTGGTTTGAATTTAAATTTAGAGTTCGTTGCCGAATTGGCGCAGAATATTTTTGACGCTCGTCGTATGCATGGTTGTCATTAGAAACTCCTAACCTTGTTCATTCTGTGAGATTTGGCTTTTTATCATTAATATTCATCGAATTACATCTTTATTCGAACATTTTCTTCAAATATGGCGGGTATTGACCGTAAGGTGAAGGTCGTTAGAGACATGAGTTATGTCCCTTCGATAATTTGGACCCAGACCACAACTTTCTTAACTTTTATTGGTGGATTATAAAATCATTACATTTTGTCGCTTCTGGATCGTGTACTTAGTTTTTAGAACGAAAGCGTAATGATTTTTGGTAATAAACGTGTTTTTATGGGCTGATTACGATAATCATTACTAATAAAACTGTTTGCCGAAACTTTCAAACTCATAAAAATTTGTAGGATGGGTGCCTTTGGCGCCTTTTTACTCCAATTTAATGGTAGATTATGCCCTCTCATAACCATTTTATTATGTTTTAATGTTCGTAAACCACCCTCTCCCCTTGAACAATAATAATACACTTCCGCGAACTTTAACGGTGCTACTGGAAATATCTATTCCGGCAAATTTGCAGTTTAAGAACTATGCCTACCAAAAACTCTACATCCTCAAATTTGGCTCGAAATCATTGTTGAATGATATATCCACAATTACGTTATCGTCTTCATCAAACCATTCAAGGCCCATCAAGATACAATTGGTAAAACGTCAACGACACTACCCCGCCCCACACCACCCCCGCTCTTGCCCACTTTGCTATAGGCCATTCGGTTGGTGTCCAAAGATTATAAGATTAGAAGAAACTGTACCTAATCCGTCAGTGACAGTAGAAAGGGCTTACTCGATATTCAAATCCTAGAGTAAAACTAAGAATGAAGGAACAAGAGACCCCCCGCGGTGTGACGTGTGTCATTTTCTCACACCTGTAATTAATTTGAATATTTTACCTGGGGAGTAAATTTATAAACTTAAGATTGTTGTTTTAGTTGACAATTTAACTTTTTAAGGTTTCTTAACAAAATCTCCTAAGCATGAATTATGCATAGATTATCCCTAAATTTGACATTGAACTGAAGTTTTACTTCCCATTTTTTGTCTTTTGCTTTCGCCTCATATTGAGTAAAGGAAAGGGGATACTTTGCAATCGAATTGGGGTGTTTTTTAAGCAAAAATTCGTCATATATAAGCAATATAGAGTTCCTTTCTTATTTCATATTATGCCATTATAAAACCGACTTGTATATATATCAAAAATAAATTTCAGAATCATGAAAAGTTTACAGAATGGGATGAAATCAATTGTCCAAGAATATGATAATACAAAATTTGAATATTACACCAAAAAACAAGTTTTCTAGGAAGTCTGTTTGTATATAGATCCATAATTAGTTCAATAATTGCCTTGTTGTTCTTTGTAGCTTCTGTTATCAATATCTGTAGCCTTTCCAGATTGGTTGTCGACTACCGAAGCCAGTCTGATCGTCTGTCTCGAACCCGCCACACTTCTGTTAACCCCAATGATTGATTTGATGATATCTATCAAACAGAACTCTTATGATACTAGCTCGACCTGTCCGTTTTTCGAACGTGTTATACGGATGGTTTTCTACGTGTTACGTTAAACGTTTAGGTAAACATGTTGATATCCTATCCATATATCACTTTCGGGAAACGACAGGGCCAAATTAGTCGGGCAATTATGATCTCAAACTTTCCATCCATCATTTTCAAATAAAATGGAAAAAGCATCCAGTCGTTCGGATAGGACAATAAACCGAGGCCCCGTGTGCTACAGGCTGTGCACGTTAAAGATCCCTCGACATTTGATAATCGAAAAAGAGCAGGCTGATACCTATATCCCTCATTGTACCCTGCATGAACCCCATTCATTTCAATTTCCAAAACATACTTGTACGATACTTTGTAGGTTCCAGACCATAGAGCTATGTTCCGGACAAATGAAATCAAAATTTAGTACGTGTTTTCAAAATTAGAACATCTTTTAATCAATCAATTGGACAAAATCTGATATTTTAACAATCTGGAACCTATTTCTAAACCTGATAATATTATTTTATAAAAGGTGTCAATTTCCACACCTCGCAATCAAACTGATTAAAAATCAAACATCATATACGAACTTTAACCCCTAGATTCGTTGAGATCTGAAATTGTTTCACGAATTAAAACCATATTATTCTTAGATAAACCACAAAAAAGTTTCCAAATCCAAACTGAATCTGGATTTTATTTATCAATAATTATAATTAAGGGAAACTAAAGAAAATTATTATTCAGGTTTTTTTAATGTAATAAAGAAGAACTGATTTTGAAGAATCGGTACAGAGGCCCCACAGTATATTTTAGCACAAATTCCATTCATAGTTTTAAGTCTATCTCTGATTATAGGCTAGGATATAGACACTAGGATAGGATATTTTTCAGAAGAAATTCCGCGCATGATTTCCATGCTCATTTAAGACAATATTTGATCGGTTATTAAAGCATAAACTATATCTAAAATAACATAGGAAGTGTAATAATCACATTAATATAGGTGATGATGTTCCAGTGACCCAGATCAACACCTTTATTTTGTTGTTTCACGATTTGATGTCTTTACATTCCAACAAATTTTATACAAACTTTCCAAAACAAACACTATATATCATATAATAAGGTACATTATTAACTGTTTTACAAATTTCTAAATATCGACATTGAAGATGATACAGATAGGTTTCAACTGATGGTTATTTTAGTAATTTTTCGGGGTCTTTATTTCTTTAAAATTATATTTTAAAATACGGTAATGTATTTCATACGAAAAATATGGATCGACACTTATAATGGTACTTTAACAGGGACTGAATTATTTATGTGCATATATTTGCATAATTTACTAATCAATGGAATAGTAGTTTATGAGAAAAAAATGTTAAAATAATTCATATCTGAAGTATTGAAAAATCAAGTTCTCCGTTTTTCAAACATTTAGGCTTCATATCTTACTCTTCAAAAAACATTTCATAACAAAATAATAACTTTATTGAGAATTTTATTTAAAAAAATTTCCACGTCATTCTTAGCCTTAATATCTTTTAAAAAATTTAAAGTAAAAAAAAAACTTTAAAATCGCTCGAAAATATGAGACTTCACTTTCAAACAGTGTCCGATTTCCCTCGAAATATTAAACTGGCTTCTGATTGGTTAAACAAACTTTCTTAATCGTGGATTAATCCCTAATCCAAAGGATAATCTATAGTCACGTGACTATCCGTAGTTTGATTAGGGACAGAGTGACGGCTTGTCTTCATTGATATCATTTTACTCCACGTGCATTGCACGATCTAGAAACTATCACGTGATCTGAGTTGACGATTGATGCGACAGTTTGGGAGTTGATGAGGTCAAACGCTTGGGAGTGAAACAAAAATTTGGAGTAAAACTTATTCTGGGATGACACAGCAATTTATATAAAAACATACAGAACTTTTCATAATGCAGACCAGTTCTACCGTTCTTGGTGATCGCACAAATTTGGAAGACTCTGGATATTCTAAAAGGGAAGAAACGGATGTGAAATTAGAAACTATGACAAACGTGAATACCTTTCCTCTTACCTACTGCCCTAGTGACAAAATTGACAACATGGCGGCTCGCTTGGATAATTATAATGGATATTCCAGTTATTTTCCACCAGAAACTAATTCATATGGAAACATGTCGTATGTACAAACTTCTCAAAGTTTTCAGAACATTTCGCCATCCAGTTTGGAATATCGTTATCAGAACTACAGCAATTCTAATCAAACCGGATATGACGCTTTAGATGAGACGCAACGATCCTTAGTGATTGACGAAGAGAAATCCCAAGATGGCGTTCTCAGTGCCGAGCAGTCTATTGTCAGTATTAGCAGTGAAGGAGACGAACATAGAGAAAATTCATTGGAAAACAGCAGTGGCAATGAACCAGAACTTCTGAAAGCAGAGGACAATGAAGAAACTGAAACTGTGTCCAAAGGATCCAGAAAACGCAAAAGACCAATCCCAAAGGGTAAACCGCCATACAGCTACATCGCTCTGATTAGCATGGCAATCGCCAATTCTCCAGAAAGGAAGCTCACCCTTCACGAAATTTACAGTTTCATCACCGATAGATTCCCTTATTACCGAGATCACCCAAATTCCAAAGGCTGGAGAGGTTCCATTCGACATAATCTGGCACTGAATGACTGCTTCATGAAGCTCGATCGAAAACCTGGCATGAAAGGTCATCAATGGGCGATTGACCCCGAATATGAAGATATGTTCGATCATGGAAGCTTTCTGCGCAGACGATACAGATTCAAAGATGGCAACAAGAAGAAGCAGAAGATAAGTGAATCCAGTCCTAATGCTGTTGTTCTGCCAAATGGTTTTGGTGGTTACCCTGGACACAGTGGACTCGTGGCACCAATAACAAACATGGGTCACCATGGTAACTGGCACATGCCAATGTCCCACTCCGCACCCACAACATCCCCACCATCTAGTGGTTCGTCCCCAGAACCCAACATTCCCAGACAGCCCATGCCTGAACCCGGTGGACCAATTTGGAATCCATTTATCAACCCACCGCAAAGCTTCAACCACAGTCCATCCGGATCAGAAGGCTACGGCTCGAAATCATCTGATGAAAATTCACCCTACAGCAGATCTTACAGTGGCCCGATATCGCCAATTTCACCCTTGGAAACCGGAAGCTGTAGAGGAGAATCAAGAAGTGCCGAATCATCCCCGGAAGCACGAGAACCACCATCTTGCAACGTCACTTCGCAGCAACAACAAATGACAAATCCAATGGCTCCGTATTGGAATAATCCTACAGGTTACCAAGGATATGGCATGAATATGAATTTTATGGACGCCTTTCCGTCTGGAATGAATATGAACGCGTTCACCAATCTTTACCTGAACAGTCAGCATGCTCCTAGTATGGTGGACTCGAACTACAGGAACTATCCTTACCCTACTCCATTCAATGTTCCTGGTAGTTTCGGACGACAAGGTCCAAATCATAGTGCTCAAAATCCAGGCGAGGAATGGTCGTCATAAGGATTTTCTCCTTGGCATAAATAGTGCTTTTAGACTGGATGTATATTTCAATTATTATTATTATCAGGACGTTTTAGCACGACGTTCAACGTCTTTGTGTGGATAAGACAATATGATATAACGGACAGAATGACTGATAATACAAGATCAATAGCGGTGTAAGGTGGTGATGAGAACATAGTCTTATAAAAGCACTGGCCTAGGTCAGAAAGTATATGTTTATTTAGTGTGTCGGAAATATTGTCAAAGCGAATAATGCGACTTTGTAGTAGAATTCAAATTGACAGTTTTGTGAAGGCTCGCGTTGAACGTCATGCTGAAAGTGTCTATTGTTATTCCGAATTTAAACGCTTATTTACCCCTTCCCCTTTTAAGAAAGTCGCCATGTTTTTTGTTAAAAGGCGACTAAGTTACAAACTTTTTAACGATAGAGACGTTTTATAGCAACTTAAACTTCCTGAAAGATTCAATTTAGATATCATTCTGTGGCATCAAAATAGGACTTGATACCCCCACATTTTCTATCCTGCATACATGAAAGTGAACGAAATACCCCAGATTTCCCCTACAAACCTTCAATAATTCTGTATAAAATGCAAACACCAGTCTGTAAATGTGTTGTACTTGTTAATTAAAACATTTTGGTTGATTTTCTTGTTTTGTTTACTTTGTATTAGGCTACTATGCTTTTATTTTGATAATTTTTTGTCGGTTGCATTCTGCTGAGTACAAGTTGACCTACAAGTGAAAGGCGTATACGAAATGCGATATGATTTGCTCCATCAATCCGTTTATCGGGAATTCTTCGAAAATAACTACATAATTTAGATAATATTTTGTTTTTCAAATCGTTTTAGCTCAATTTTCTACAGGATGGCCTCCAATATGTTTCTGAATCAATATCATAATCAGGACAACAAGGTATAAGGCTGTGAATTTTTCTGCACAAGACTAGTTAGGCCTTATCTACGAGTAACTCCATTCAGTGAGCTATAAGGTAAATTGCGTCAGCCAATTAATTTAACATGTAAATGTTAAAAACGCTAACTATCCTCCCAGAGATCAATATATAAACAATTGGTATGAAATATAAATGATCTATAGGCTATACAATATTAACCAGTAATTGCGTGATATAATTCTCCATGCTGCTATTCCCGCCATATTATTGATTGGTCTTGCCATTTGATCGTCTCACCTTCCGATCACCAGGTAAATGGCGGCGACTTATTGAAATAGCAGCCTTAACTCTGAAAATAGGGCCTATGCTTCCAGGCTATTTGCAATTGGTTTGTAGTAGTAGCGTTTACTACGATGCTGAGAAATTAGACTGACCCGACCCCCCGCCCCTCCCATAGTCTAATGGTAGGGCCTACGTATGTCGCAACTATTTAATTGTCAAAGTTTCAGCCTACGCGTTGAGGGCAACAAAAAAGGAACAAATGATAACTGAAACTTTTCTGTCTAAACTTTGGCTATATCCCAAACCTTGGATCTTCGAAGATGCCCTACCAAGGACTTTTTCATGGCCTACGTCTTACACTCTACATTTTCTTGCTTGAACTATCAAATGGCTATTTCTAATTCATCGATAACAAATAAAACAATACTTGATTATTAGGTCTCAATCAAGCAGTTATTAGTGGAATGAATTTTACAACATTTTAAGACTGGTTGATCGAGTAGAAAACCAATTCCACAGTCTACCTGGATGTCAGGTAACTAACTCTGACGTCACATGTCGCGCATGACAATATCATACCTTCTATTCTACACGCGAATTGATTCCAGAATACTAGTGGACAATTTGAAACCTTGATGTTACGCTTAAGAATTAGGAATTAATCGGCTGAATTTGGTGAAATTTTGGTAAACGAAGAAAACTAGTTTGTTTAAAATGGAGGAAAATATTTTTGATATAATTCGGAAGAATTCTGTGAAGAAGGTAGGAAGTTATTGATTGATTGATTCCAAACAGCTCGAGATAAAATCTTGTTGGACAACCGATTCTAATACCTGCTTGACATTCCTTAAGATTCCTGCAATTAGCGGAATCCGATTACTTGCAGGATTGTCTTCAGTTGTCATGGCAAACTAGTCTATAACCACTTTAAGAGCTAAATCGAGTATGCTTTTGTGTTTTAAGTTATTTTCAGCAGCGTTTTTCGCTTAGCGTATATACTTATTGGGAATAGTTATTTCAAACTTAAAGCTACAGGTTCATGTTTCTCTCCGAGTGGTAGGAGTGAGATGCATGGGGTGCTGTCAAGCAGATCAACAAGTTTTCATGTGATATCTAACCCAGTTATGAGATTTTTGCCCGAAAAACTTGCTTTCGGGGCTGCCCCATCCTTTGGCTCCGCCACTGTACTCTAACTGTAGGCCCCCGCATTTTGAATATATTTTATATTCCGCCCGCAGTTTAGCAAGAGGCTAATCGATACCTAGTGTTTTCAAAACAAGGTAGAAATATTGAATAATATAAGAGTTATGTATTGATCAGCAGAATAATAGGATGTAGAAATAATACTTGACAACTTTCACATCCATATCAGTCCTTTTCTTCTATTATCATTATAGATTTAGAATAGGATAGGATGGGATAGGAAATAAATGAGCTGTAATCAGTGGCGTTTCTAAGAAACATTAGTTGAGGGGCTATAAAAAATTTTCCAGGGGGGCCACACGCTATTTTTTCACTATGTAAATTGTTAAAATTTGAGAGGGGGGGGCGGACAAGTCTCTTTTTTTAGCCCGCCGTAGAAACGCCATACTGGCTGTTATAGGATAAGATATGATGGGATATAGATGGGGCAGGATATGATGAGTGGTGGTATAGGAAAGCAGGGGCTGGAATGGGATAGAATAGGATAGGACAGAGATAGGACAATATAGGACAGGATAGAACAGGATAGAACAGGATAGGATAAGACAGAGATAGAACAGCATATGATAAGAAAGAGATAGGACAGGAAAAGTTAAAACATAGATAGGGCAGGATAGGATAGGACAACACATGATTGGATAAATAATATAGGATTATATCAGATAGAATTGTACAGAGAAAGGACAAGACAGGGCAAAATAAGACATGGGTAGGACAAGACAGAAATGATAGGATGGAGATAGCATAGGACATGATTGGTCAGGCAAGATCATGGATAGGCCAATTCAGATATAGAACAGGGCAGAGACAGGATAGAATAGAACAGATATAGAATAGAGAGAACAGGTCGTGAGCGCATCGCATTTCCAGTGGCAACCCAGGTCAGGCTAAAAAGAGAATAGGACAAGGCAGATTATGGATAGGCCAGTTCAGATAGAGGCAGGCGAATAGAACAGATATAGAACAGATATAGAATAGAGAGAACAGGAGGTGAGAGGACATCGAATACAAATTGATCGCATATCCAGTGGCAACCCTTAGAACAACTTCGTTAAAGAGAATTGTATGTATGAATGTAATCCGAGAAAGATACTCGATCTTTACATTAACTCCATTTATCTCACTTCTTCCCGTTGAACTAGACATATGTTTTACTGTTATAAAACCGATCGATTGGCCATTATAAGACGACAAACAACCGAACAATAGCTCAATTGACCTTGTAGGTGGTAATCATTGTTCACAAAAGACAAACTATATTCTCCCCAACTACGTCCACGTCCAACATCTTGACTTTTCGCAATAAATAGAACCTATTGGTTTGAGCCTATCTGATATATTGTCTAAATGTATCCACAGGCATCTATAGATGTTTTTTTCCCACATGTCGGGGCTTAAAAAACCACACCCCACCTTTCACAACAGAAACATCGGACATTTATTAATCGTTTTCTCTAGATTCCTAACCCCTGGTCCGTACCATAGCGACAGGATTGTCCCCGTGAAATAATTCAACAATATTGCAACTGAACATTTCCCTTGCGGACATATTACCCCCCCCCAGCCCCCCCCGCCCCTTCAACAGAACAATCTAGTCTGGCTACGGGCCTGCAACATCCTCCCCCACCCCTCTCTACGGATCTCAACCATGTCACGCTCCCAAAAACTAGTATTGTATAAGAATAAATATTTAATAATGCCACTGTCTTTACGGTATTATAGCATAGATAATTGTTAGAGCCTAGTTCAATATTTCAATACTGTTTCATTCAATGACTATCTGATTATATATAGATATAGACGGAGTTTAGAAATGAAAATTGAATGGAGTTTTACGTCATGCTTTTCTGATAGGGCTGTTGAAGTTTTGAGAGTTTTTAAGATGAAAAGAAGAAATTTCATAAACAAATTTATTGTTTTCAGAAATGTTATCGTAAGGGGACATAGCCGTTTGAATAGCCTGTTTGAATAGCCTGTTTGAAAAGCCTGTTTGAATAGCCTGTTTGAATAGCCTGTTTGAAAAGCCTGTTTGAAAACCTGTTTGAATAGCCTGTTTGAATAGCCTGTTTGAAAAGCCTGTTTGAAAAGCCTGTTTGAAAAGCCTGTTTGAATAGCCTGTTTGAATAGCCTGTTTGAATAGCCTGTTTGAATAGCAGCTACTTGAACACCGTCTTTTCTGAAATTGAAATCAATTGCTATTCATTAACTAGTTTGACATTTACAGACATACAATATTGTACTCCCAGGAACTTTAAAACAAATGTATTATGTATGTAAAATCTATTTTCAGAGCAGAGAATTTTCAAACACTGTAACAACCCAATTTATATCGATAGCTTTTCAGAAATTGGTATGGTATGGCAGAAATCATAGGCATTGTACCCTTCATTAAGCCCTTCAACAATGTCAAGCTATTACGAACTTTCTTGTATCACTAAATGAAACGATTTGATTGGATTGTTTAGCGAATACAGCCAATCAGAGCCCTAAACAGAAAGACAGAGCTTATTGTTTTCAGTCTTTCCGTCTATCGCAGTCAAGGTATAAGACGAAGTTGTGTGCTGTAAGAAACTAATCATTGTTGTGAAATTTCTGTTTTTAGATAAAAGTTGCTCTGGGTACCGGACTCGATGTCAATCAACGAAATGAGAGAAAAGAGACGCCGTTATTAGCATGTGTAATGCACGTGAAGGATGTGGGATGTGTGACCCAGTTATTAAATGCGGGATCTGATATCAACGATCAAAATGAACGTGGACAAACTGCTTTAATCTATGCCAGTATTCTCAACAAACTTCAAATGCTGTCTGTTTTATTGAAACAGGTGAGTTATCTTATAGTAGGCATGAAGGCAAGCCTAAGTGATGGCCTAATCCAAGAGGCTCTATATTATAGGCTAAGATGATTTTGACGGGTCGTTTAGAAGGGCCAGTGATCAGTGGCTTTATACGTGATTTTTATACGTTTTTGCCCCCAAAATATGTCTTGGGAGAATTCTTTCAGACGCCCCTATCTGCGCCCTATCTGTACCCCAGTCTCGAAAGGCTGGCGCTACCACTTTCAGTGATCGAGAGAATTGCGAAACTTAACACTAATAATGTTCTCATATCTTTGTGTTATCTTCATCAATGTAGGGTTCGGTCTATTGATAGATATAGAAGCATAATGGCCATTGTTTTAGGTCTGTTAGCAATCATGTTTGAATGGAATGTTTTCGTCTTGGGAAAAATATCAAATCCATAACATTACTAGTGCGTATTGTAAGGAATTCTTTAGCCGACATCGATTGGCAATGGACTTGCGTGAATGAATTATAAATGGTTTATGAACTATTTAAAAGGAATTAATCAAAGGGATCTAGTCACATAAATATAAGAGCGACGTTTAAGACCAGAATGTTTTATTTTTTGATCCTTATTATTATCCTGATTTAGAATTGAAATTCCGATAGACATTATAGTCTCTGAAGATGTGGCTCATTATCCAGTGGTGGAGCCTGGTTTACGCCCGAGAAGGAGCTAAATATCTGAGATTGCCCGAATTTCTAACCTAGTTATGAGATTTTTGCTCAAAACACGCTTTCAGGTCAGCGAGGGTTGGGGGCACCCGCCTTTGGATCCGCCACTGATAATATCTAGTGGACTACATCCCTTAAATAAGAACATGACTTCTATTAATAATATATTAAAGATTGTGTAGTCGTTCAGATCCGCCATATTGATTATTGACTTGCTGCTAATCTTTATCATTTATCGATTTCTTAGTCCGAAACAACGTCCCTTCTTTCAGTCAGTAATAAAGGATGGCATTTTACAAGTGTTGCAAAATAGCCGAAAACGTGGCCATTTAAGGTTGAGGTAGCTATTTTAAAGGGGGGGGGGGGGGGAGTTTGGGACCACAGCGATGGGTATTAGAATTCGTATAGAAGAACAGAATATTTATTTTTGGATTTAGGACCAACCCGATATCTTAAAAACATTTCCTCTCACATTTTGTGTGGTTGGGTGCAGATTTCGGTCTGTCAATCAGCTGAATAGGGGCGTGTTTATCTATGAAAGGTGATTAGGTCCACCTAAAGTACTACGACATGATCTTATATCGATCTCTGTTAGGCCTTGATGACAATTTCTGAGAAACTGAATAATAATGTTAGCATTTTTCCCAAGGAAATACTATTCCAGTTTACCCATGCGTACCTTTGATTAACCTCAATCCGAGACTATCGTTCAGGGGTTTGAGAAATAATAAGCAAGCACAAAAGTTATTCTCTGATACGCTAATCTTGAATACCTCCGTCAGAGACACATCATATCAGTCATGTTTGTATCTTTCAGAATGCTGTAGATGTCAACAAAACAGATGCTGATGGTAATACTGCTCTGATGTATGCCTGTGCTCTGGGACATGCGGAAGTTGTGTCCAGATTATTCCAGTCGCATGAACTCGGGGAACATATTTTAGACTTGGATATCAAGAACAACGACAGAATGACTGCTTTGGATCATGCTACAGACCGCGGACATGTTAACATTATTAAACTCTTCGCTAATTTTAAATCAGAGAAACGCGAATCACCGGAAACTAACAAGGACGAAAACTGGATCGAGATGAAACCAATGTCGGATCATTCTCCGACTACGGTCAAATGTCGACAGAATAGTTGGGACAATATGCAAAAGGTCATTGCCCGCGTTCGGAAAGATTCTGTGGTAGAAAGACCAGACCTTAGCTTAAAAATGGTGCGACCCCTTGAACCGACCATAACGGTCACTGCGCCCGGAGAAGAGAGCCACACCGTCGTCAGCTTCGACGATGAGACAAGTCCAACAATTCCACAAAAACGGATTCCTAGATCCCCTATCAGCACAAAGAAGGATTTTAACTATGCAGAGACCGATTTGGAAATTGAGGATTTCAGTTTAGAAAGTTTGAGTGATTTGATCAGAACAGTTCGTCAATGCGCTCAGGAGATTCGAGAGATTCAAGAACCACTTCAAAATCCGATTCTGTTAACTCCACCAAAATCGGAAAGAAAACGAAAGGAGAAGAAAAAGGGGAAGGAAGGTGGAAATCTCCGAGCGAAAAACACTGCGCTGAGACCCGATTCTATTCGTTTAGAAATTCCAGAAACCCCTCGAACTCGCCCAATGACATTGTCCGACGAGGAGAATGCTGTTGGTGACGTCGATGCCTTGTCTCAAACATGGCCACGACAAAAAGACATGAGCACTGAGCGTCGGATGCAACGACCTGATTTGTTAGTGAAGCGGGCATCCAGCATGTCTCCAGCCAAACCTCGACAGAAAACAAACGGCGACGAAAAGCATCTCTTTAGTAGAATGATAGAAAAATTCACTCATCGAAAAAATCAAAAATTGACATCGTCTGCACCAGGCAACATCGATCAACCCAGCACTTCCGGTACCCATGATGCAAGGATCACAATTCCCAGCATTCATCAGAGTATCAGCAAAACGCCAATCATTCGACAAGATTCGAAATCCAGTACAAATTCTGGTTTTGAGAATCCTGGTTACACAGTCGAAATAATCCCGCCCCCAGAACCGCCGCTGGAGCGTTACTAATGACGTCATGATGTGATGTGAAGCTAAGATCGCTATGATTATACTAATCCAAACCACAATTCAAGAGACACAATCCATAAACTGGCAATGACACAACGGTTGAACACACTGCGGTGTACATTTCAAGATATATTTTCAACCTACGATTCCGCTTACCTGAAATTAACGGAGATCAACGTAGTTGTGGTAAAAATGCGTATTATACTCGCAATTATATGATATAGGATGCAGCATAGATCATATAGATTTTGTCTTTCTGAATTCTGAAAGGGGTTTTGTTTTAGCTTCACACCAGGCAAGCGATATTTTAAGTGGTATGTATGTATACTTATAAATTTACCGACGATACAATGAACAATATTTTATGCAATTCGTTCATTGTGAATTAATTATTTTTAGAGTTAGCATTATTTAATTATTTGTGATCACTGTGGTATGTAAACAATCTTATAGATTTATAAGTAGAGACACATTGATTGCATTATTTAGTATATTATTTAATATACCACCTACCGTATATACGTTTATATATATCGACAATTGGTATATGGTGATACGTGTATATTTATTATTATACCCACCACTCCACTCCGCTTTAAAATGCTATTGAAATCTTAATATTAGCTTTTTTAGCTGACAGCGCTGGGTTTAAACTATAACAATTTCAGAATTCAAGAGATTATTCGTATACGTCTCTGTTAGATCTATTTTATTCTGTTTGATCATATTTAGTGTGGAGTGGTAGGTAGAACCATTGAATTGACAAATCCGATATCATGAAACAAAACTACATTTAAAGCTCTGAAGTACATAGAGGCAACTTGACATCCGATTGACGTATTTCACCAAAGCTACCAATCAAAATTCTTTATATATTTTGAATTAGCTGTATCTGACTCGAGGTCCCATAGCTCGTAAGAAATTATTAAACTGGAAGCGAACGTCAACTTGTTATTTTCCATTCAACCTAATAGATCAAACTTCACAATGTCAAGCTATTACAAACTTTTATCTTTACTGTAATAGCCACCTTTCTTGTATCGTTGAATGCAGCACTTGCGAATATGTCCAATCGGAGTCCTGTTTACAGTCTTCTTATCAAGGGCTCTTATTAGCTGTATTCGCTAGCGTACTATCCAATCAAATCACTGCTTTCGACATTCCATGATACAGGAAAAGACGCAGATAACAAAAGCTTGACATTGTGAAGATGCCTGAATATAGATCGGAAGGAAGAACCTGTTTATGTGTAGGCACAGAGAAATAGATGAAGATACCAGGATGTAAGATTACAATAGTCATACTGGAATCAAATCAATAAGAAACCAATGTGAATCTGTAAAATAATGTAGTTTTGTTTCGCGCTTGATTGGAGGCTTTCATGATATTTTCATTCCGTCCATTGTTTTTATGTTATTATAGAATTATATTGTATCAATTAACATTCCAATTTTAATGTACATTATATTATATTATATTATATTTTTATGTTATTTTTTGAAAATTAGTTTGAAGACAGAATTTGTTTGTTTCAGCAAATAACTCGAGAATTCTCTTTTTATTGTACTATGTATATTAATTTATGTTCATCAAGCGTTCACTTAGCAACTAAACAAGGCTGAACTGCCAGAAAATTACACCCACCGCACATAATATTTGGAACAGCCATTCCCATCATTCTTTCTTTTTCGTTTATTGGAAAGTGGCTTGGTCAGAGAATTACATACACCATAGTTATATATCCAAATACAGGATTTTCTGACTACTTTTTTAGACAGGAATTCTTTCTTTCAGCATTTAATTGTTGAGTCTTCATAGGTCAACAAAGCACGCCCATCGTAATTGCAACAAATCTGCAAATATTTACATAAATTGGCTTATTATATATCCATTTTAGGTGGTGGATGAGAGGATATATCCACCAGGCTAATATAAATGATGTTTTTGAAATGTTTTGCAAGTTCATGTTATTATTAATTATTATCTTCATTATAATTCTTATGTATTCTTTAATGAATGTAAACCTACTGCTAAAATGTATAAGTCCTGCAATCAGCCGGAATCATCCCCTCTGCCCCTTTTTATGGTTTGGCAAAACTGAGAATTTGCAACCGGCTTCCTCACCCGAAACTCTTTATTATATTATTAATATGTTAATCGTTTTGATAGTAAATATATTATTTCAAGTTTTTCTAATACTGCCAAATTTGATAAGCTGAATTTTCTCACTCCGATCACCTTGTAGCCTAGTATAGATCATCTCAATACATTGGAGCTGTCGCTGGTCATAGCTAAACCCACGCAGTTATAAACCCAATAACTCAAGGCAAATCTGATCAAATCCAACAGATGAATTCGATCGGTAGACGCCCGCTATTGTTAGATTTAAAGAGGGGTGTGTGTGTGTGTGTGTGTTTGCCGTCAAAATCATCTGTTGTATCCAGCTGTACATAGGGTCAGGGTTTCTGGGACTATGAGACAAGGTGATCTACAGACTAACTGCTGAAAATAACCGTCCACGTATAAACTGTTATATTTTATTAAGTTATGTGATAATTTTATTTGTATTTTATTTTATTCTACAGTAAAACATTTATTAACATCATGCAACAGTATTGTTATATTTCATTATGCCTCTGTAAATTTTATCAGCTGATATATTGTAGAATTGTATCAGCGGATATATTGTAGAATTGTATCAGCTGATATATTGTAGAATTGTATCAGCTGATATATTGTAGAATACTGGCAAACCCTTTGGACCGAAGGTCTCGAACACAACGCCCGAACATTGGGAACCGATTAGCTCAGCGGCGTTCTGATGTGTGGGTGTGTGTGGGGGGGAGGGGCCCTCAAATCTTAGAGGCCTGTTGCTTTGAGCCCCCCTAGACAATCCTGTCTCCCTCTACCTCCAACCTAAATAAATGATTAAAGAAACAGCTCTGCTTGAAAGTCACCCTCTTCCAGCCTACGCACCTGATACATGGCTGATGACATTTTTAATCTATAGAACAAACACAATCATTCTTTAACAACCTGATTCGACAGCATATACCTAATCAATACATGTATCTTATAGAGTTTAATTTGATCTTAATTTTAATATCAATCCATCATTTAGTCTGGTCGATAACCAGGCCAATAACCTAGGTATATCTATATATATTCTGACGCCCACCCTGCATTCAGTTGTCTGTTTGCATAAAACTGTTTTAACAAAACGTTTTGTCTCCAAAAGGCTTCCAAATATATTGCTTTTTTGAACGCTTTTTTTTTCTTATTTTCCGAGATTTCCCGGAGTACAATAAAACTCTTTCTGATTTTCTTAAATTTTATTTTCTTATATTTAATATTTTTCAAAAATCAACAATTAAAAATGGAATATATACAAAAGATGTGTTACTCTCAGAAACTTTGATTGCATTACCAGTTTTACAGAGGCGTTACTTTATCAGATATAGAAAAGTCACTTTGTGTTTTATTAAAACTAAAACATCAATACATTTTTTAAAAATGTTTAGGAATATGCCCAAGAAATTATTCTTGATAAACAGATAGCAACATTCTTATTCAAGTAGGAAAAAGTTTGATATCCAAGCCTTAAGAGTCAACCTGATATCAACCATCAATATATTCCACACATACAATCAAAGTTTCTAGATATATGAAACACGATATGGAATATTTAACTAGTCCTGATGGAATGATAAAATGAAAGTAGGATATGTTCAATATTTGATAATCAATCAGATGAAAAACAAATCAGGTTTTCTCTCTGAAATAAAGATCAGGGAAAACATAACAATAATGATTCTTGATAACATGATCTAACAAATACGCTGGACTTCATTCACTAGAGTAATTCTAGAATTTATAAACATTAACAGATCAAATATTTATCATAAAAATCTATATATTAAAATGATATGGTATGATAAATGTTAAGAGATTTTAAATTTTAGCAACAGATAGTATTGGTATATAATGATCATATAATTACCGTATATTTCCGAATATAATGCGCACCCGTGTATAATGCGCGCCCCTTGTTTACGAAAAAATTGAAGTCAGAATTGGCACATCACAGACACCACTATCATCCTGTATATTTGACGATAAGATCATATACTAGTATTGGTATATAATGATCATATAATTATCAAATAAATTTCCATATAATCATCTTTCCTTGTTATTGTATTCGACCCAGCTGAAAATAATTGTGAATAATCTGTGGAAAGATCAATATTTAGAGGTTAGACCAAGGACCAGTTGTTAGAAAGGATCCTTAACTGTAAAACAAAGTTATTATCCTTGTTAACAAAGTTGTTTGTTTCAAATTGTTGAGAAGTACTTTCCCGGTGGTAAATCTAACAAAACAAAAAATATTTTTCTCGTTCGTCAAGAAGTTGGTAAACAACAAGTAGCTAACGAAGCAGTAATTAATTAATTAAGAAATTGATTATCAATAATAGATACACATCAACATCATACTGGTTAACGACCTTTCTCACTGCCTTTTAATAATGCCCAGAGTTCTCTCTAAGGTATATTGATCCAGGTGTATTTACCAGTCATGTCTGACTTTATCAATTTGTACAAGCATGAATAAAAAATCAATGACTGAAATTAATTGTCGGAGAGAATCAACATCGACATTACAATGTTAAACAACCCTGACTCATATTAGTATCCAGAGCTCTACAAGATATATTGATCTTGGTATGGAGTTTACCAGTCATGTCTGACTTTATTAAAATATACAGATTGTATCTGGTAGAATATAACTGGTAAAAAAAAAATTGAAGTTTCTTGCTCTCACAACACTATTTATCAAAAAATCAAGAGCAATAACTCTTCACATATTGGAATTCAATTTCGTAGTCTTGTAAAAAATTCATAATTCAGATCACAATCAATTGGCTTATATATCAGCTGGTAGCCAATTTCTTAATTTACATAGTTATTTATCACAAGATCAAGAGCAATAACTCTCAACATATTCTAACTTAATTTTGTAGTCTTGTAAATCATTCATTATTCAGATCACAATCAAAGAGCTGATTCATAAACCTCTACACAATCTTCCAATTTCAAGATCAAGGGCAAAAACTCCAACATACAAACATAATACTTTTCACAATTCATCCTTGACCTTGCTGTCTTCTGAATCATTGTCTTCATCACCATCTTTAACTCCTTCAGAATCTGTTGGTGCATTCTTTTAAAATGATCCTCCCCATGTGGGTATTCTTCCAACACTACCCCCTCATCGATCTCAACACCTTGGTCTTCACCTCCCTTCATCACCTCCTCTGTCTCTGGTCCGGTATCCTCTACCGTCCTGACATAATCTAGAGCCAGTACATGGTGATATTTCAATACAGCTTCATCAATATCAAACTCGTATAATTCTTCCCATGTTAATACATTATCTCTGTCTAGGTTAATAAAATCAAACAACTGGAACAGACAATGAGACCAAAATAAGAAATGAAATGGAATTTTTGTGACCTATTTTTCTACAACGGTTGGGCAATGACCTTCAATGAACAATGTGACATTAGCCCGGTCTTTTTCAGATTTCCAACTCGATGAGCGATCTTAAATGTGCACAGCTTGCAGCACAAAAGTGGCCTTTTTTCCTGATCGAGACATCTACTCTAGACTCTTATTACATTTCAGTTCCTCTGACTTGCATCAATGACAGGTAAAATTTTAATGCTTTCAATTTATTGAGCTATTGAAATCCTCTAAATGAATCATTTCAAAAATCTATTATCTAGTAAATGATGTAGAAAACCATATCGTTCTGTATCGTTAAGTAACAAGGCAAATGTGCCACAAAGTGATGAAGGTTAACACTTACCTTTTCCCTGTCTTCCTTATCAACATCTGGTTCTAGAAACTGATCTTTCAGTATATATTCTAAATCTTTATATGGTCGTAACATTTTAAACCTAGCAACAGAACATTCTTCTCAATAAAAACATATAAAAATGGAGCATATCAATTAAAGGTCTACCGTATGCCTTATTATAATATTTCACTGACATTTTGTTGCCTTATACATTATTTATTAAGGTATTATGAATGCCTTTTTCAGTATATTCTTTTTTGCACAACACATTTGTATCACTCGATGCAACATGCAAATAACTTACCTCAGTATTTCATTAGATGAGGCTATGGGATATTTATTGAGAGGTTCGGTAAGGTTAAATTTACTAGATTTAATACAATCAGGATGGTTAAACCACCAGCGATGTGTAAACCAATAATTCACAGCCAGGTTTCTTCTACCATTGGATCGTATCTGATGATACCAGCTAGAAAATATACAGAAACATTGCTTATTATATAATATACATCAACTTCTGCCTCAATGCTTATTGTTTCATTTACTTAAGTGTAAAGAGGTTTTCTAAACTCTTAAAGTATATCAGGGACATCAGTGACTTGTGTTAAATTACAGCAAAATATAAACCTACCCAAAAGGTATAAAGATACAGTCTCCTTCGTTAGCATGCCCTCTGACCCAGGGTAGGGACAGGAGGGTGGAGAACTTCCTGCGGTTGACATTATCAACATCTACTGTACTATAGCTACCCTCTTCTACCCACCCTACTGATTCTACTTCTTTCTCGTATTTCTGAAGAAAAAATTTAATATGTTTCTATTAGACACAAAAGGAGGAATTACTAATTGGCTCATTCTCAAGTATTGGAAATCATCTGGTGCCCCTACCAGTGCTTTTATAATCCGATCCTTTCAATTCCTTATGCATTACATTCAAGAAGAATTTAATTAAATTCACAAGCACTTGTAGAACTGTATGAATCAAACCCTAAATTGGCATTCAAGGGAGATAACCTCCATAAGTAATAAAGAATGCTCAGAGAGAAGATTAGTATAAGTTATAATCTTACGTTGATCAACGTCACTAAGACGATATCAAATCATTACTATATACTCTCATCATAGCATCATGCTTTATACTTAAAGAGAGTTATCTCCCTTAGACCATGATCCCAAGAGTTAGTAAGCATAAAAGACATTTTCTGGGCAAGTTCATAGTCTTTATACATAAGGAAGCCAATTACTCAAATTATCAAATTCTACTCATATCCAAGCAAAATCTGCACTACAAGTCAATCACTTACATACTTCTACGACAGAAACTGTAATAAGAGACTACTCAAGGGAATAATTCAAAACGGTCTCTTAATGAAGGTGGTCTCTTAGAAGAGTATTGGGTCAGTATAAGCCAGTTGTTGCCGGCCAAGCAAAGAAGGTGGTTGCTTAACAGTCGTTAATCAGATTGAAAAGATGTACGGGGAATAACTTGTAGTCGCATATTGACGGTGATTGCTTATAACAGGTAATCCCATGAGCAGGATTCACTATACTTACTTTGTTAATAAATACGAAGTCTTTACTGCCCTCTAAAACACACATGAAGTTATTTAACGGGTCCTTGTGTAAAACAGAACTAGTACCTCCACTACTAAACCACATGACAACATCATTGATAGATTTCTCTAAACCTCCACACTGGAAAGTTGATGGTAAAGACAAGTCTTCTGAAATTCAAAATATCAATCTACATAATGATGATTAAAGGGTTTAAAGTTATCCCCCTTTAATACTTTTCAAAACGAAATTATCCAGATTCTGGATTCGATTAAATATGATGTTAAAATCAATAAATTTTCAATTCTTGGCTAAATTTGGAAAAATATAATGACAAGAAAATGCTGCTTAACTTTGATTTTGATTTCAGAGATGTTGGGTGCATGGTAGCCTAGCTATTAGTCACTCCCCAAAAGCTTATATGCTACACAGAACAATGTAACTCCTAATGAATTCAATAATTTACCAACCTTTCATTTTTTCACTGAGACTATCAATAAGATATATAGGTTTAATTTTATATTCATCTAAAAACTGAGTCAGTGTCATTTTAACTGATTTCTTATCTCGATTTTCTTTTTTCTGAACCTCAACATTATATTCTTCATCTCCAAACTTCTCTCTGGAAAAAAGACAGAAAAACAAAATTCAAAATGATGTCAATCAATATAAGTGTTCACTCAAATTAATATTTAAAATTCATATCCTTCTGATGAATCAGATCTTTTTAAATTGTTTTTAATACAATTACTCTTACCAACTCCAACTTGTTAATATCACCTTTTGTTTCAAGTCTTTCTGTTGAGGGCTCTGATTGGCTATATTCGTTAGTGTACAATCCAATGAAATCAATACATTTACATAATTCTATGATACAATAAAGTGTCTAATGATGTCAAGGTGTTAGACAGAGTTTGTGATACCTTGACATTGTGAAGATGGAAGAAACCTAGATTCAGTTACCCACCTGAAGTATCCATCGGTCCAATAATTATAGGCTGGAAACTTCACCTTGGGTTCATCAAGTACTGCCCTCCATAGTAACGGTACACCAGGTTTCACAAAATGTTCGTAAAATACACCAGGTGTTGAAAACTTGCCAATTAAATCCAAGCCCCTTTCTTCTCTGGAATGTTTGCCTAATATGATTCGTTCATCAGCAAAGAAACACAGAAGTTGACTAAGAAGAATGGTAAATTGGAAAGCAGACATTTTGTTTAAAAGAAATGACACTCTACTTATTCATTTTTAAACTTGCTCCACCAGTACTAGCCTTCTCTGTTGGGATATATTGCAACTGCCTGAAACAAAGAATAGGTTTAAATATATTGATAAAATCTAAGTTTAGGGGAAGCTAGTCAAATTGTCAAAGCAGGCTATTAATTGGCCAAACAAAGTTCAACGAAAAAGGAGGCCTGACTATTTGTTCTATGCTCTGTGGCTTTGTTAAGGCTTTTCATCATAGAGTTTTCACCAAAATTAGTCCCATGGCTATGACCTTATTTAAAAATTTAGCTAACAGAGTAGCAGGCTTACTAGGCAAACCATTTCTACAGACTAATATTTGAAGAAGAGACACAATTTTAGAAAGAATGAACCAAAAGCAAATACCAAATATTTCTACAAAATCAAAACCTTCTCTTCCCATTCAAGATATCAACCGAAAGGGTTTTGTACCTTTTGCGGGCGCCACGATACGATACAAATTGACCTTTAAAAAATGTAAACAAAGGAACGGCTGCGTAAGGACACGAATAATAGCAAAATTTATCTTTCACAAATGAACTCTGTGAACTGACAAGGCGAGTCGGAGACAAAAGTCAAAGGACTTATGATTTAGATCAACATCCACACGAAAATCCTCGCTTTTTATTTAAGTTTTACCGCTTTATTATGAGTTATTCATTTCACATTTAACCTGCTTCCTTTCACACTGGGCGCCGCCATTATCAAGATGCATTGTGGGATGACTGATGAGGCAGTGGAAGTCACGTGATATGAACCATAGATTGTACAGACGAATCTTGTCGCTATTTTGCTGCAGTTTCCATGCTTTGTAAGTGTGCGATGTCGTTTATTTTACCATCGTCGTTTGCATTGAAACCCAATCTTTTATATTTCAGAGGAAAAAGCTGAATTCATAGGAAAACAAAGAAATTCCAAGCCAAGTCCATATTTCATTAGAGATGCATGGCAAGGGCCATATTGGTAGAGAATAGAGATGCATTATGGGAATGAAGCCTTATTACATGTAGGCCTAGTCCTATACTAGACTAAGGTCTATATTTCTTTTTCTGCCTCCAGTAGGCTATACCAGCCTATTATGTTTTTTTTAAGGCTGAATGAAATTCACCGGTTTAAAATTTATAAAAAATTCCACAATCTTTTGATTTATATAGCATATCTAGATCTTAAAATGTCTTCAGGTATATAATTTAAGGATGTTCCCAATAAACGTACTGTCTGTGTCTATTTTCAGCCAGATAGTATTCAGATGAGTTGAAATATGTATACAGAAATATACAAAAAAGACTAAATAAGACTTGACTGAAAGAGATATTAGGATAACAGCTATTATTGTTTCAAGAATACTAGAATTTGGTAGGTTCGTACATTTCTAGAACTTCTGAAGACTATTTACATATATTTAAGACCAAAATCAACCCCTGAAAATGGCACATTGGCTCTTTAAGCTGCAACATGATTTATTTTGTTTCATATATCATTGGCTTGGCATGCACAAATAGACCTTTTCAATAACACCTGATGTATTTCTGTGACTGGGATAGTCAACTTGGCCTATCATTTATGAGAGTCTATGTGGCTAATAATATTTATTTGATATATTTATAATAGTATATAGGCTACAGTATTGATTTACTAACAGAAACACAGGTTATGTCCCCTTTGCCATATCCCATACATAGGGCTTGATCATAATAATCCAGTTGATAAAGATAACCTTTTGTTGCCGTCAAATGCATGCATATATATAAATGCAAAAAAAGGTGTGAACTAGATGTAAAATAGGCCTTAAGAAACATTTTATGGGTAGAGAGCACATTAAATAACAACTCAATTTTATGGTATACTTTATTTGCAATGTAACTTACCTATATTTCAGAGAAAGACAGTTATGTAGAAAGTAGATGAGATTATCAAGATATAAGGTATATTATAAACCAGAGAAACAATTGTCAAGACTAGTGGTCAAGATTGTCAAGTCTGGTAGTCAAGATTGACCAGGCAGGTGAAAATGGAAGAAGAGGATGGGCTGGATGATAGTTTCTTACAAGATGATTCTACGATAATAAATCTAGATGAGGAATCTGGAGACAGTGATTTTGACGGAATGTCGGGAAGTCCTTCGGAAACATCCCAAGACAACATTACTGACTCTAATGCTGTTTCATTGAACACGTCTCAAATGAGTTCCGCTCAGAGTCCACCAGACTCGCAAAATATTTCTATTTTGTCTACAGAATCCTTGAATCTTCAATTAGACGTTTCTGGATCGGAAAATTCGAATCTTTCACAAAATGCGTCACTTACTTCTGAAGCAACTATTAACACTGATGTTACAAATTCTCAAAATTCAGAAATTTTAATGGAAGATTCTGATTTAAGATCCTCGCAAAATACTGATCCATTTTCGCTAAGTACTTTTACATCTGAAGCCATTTCCAGTCAGAACTCTGAAATTTTGACATTGGATAGAAAGGAGGGAAAAGACAGAGATACTATGATTGATCAGGGTACACAGTTGAAATCGACTTCACACGTTACTTCCTGCTCTGAAGACCAAAGTCAAGATGATGGAGACCCCATTACTTTGGAAGATCAACATGCGAAAACTGGTTCCAATTTGGACATTTCAAGTAGCTCTGATATTCAGGATGGGGGAGATGCAGATGTCATTTCTGTAGAGGATCAACATTCTAAGACTGGTGCCAATGCAGCAATACATAGCTCTGGAGATCAGGAACAAGGGCATTGTGTGTCAGATTCGGTTGAAGGTCAACTTTCCGATCTCAAAGATGGTGCTAGTGAAAACAAAGCAGCCAAAGAAGACTATAAAAGCAAAATTTATGATCAGATTGAAAAAATGGAGGGAATTGAAGACACAGGAATCAAAGAAAATCAACCAAAAATAATGGAAAATAATTTTGGAATTAATTTTCCATCAACTGAAAGCGATTCTGATTGCGATCGTCTAGTCCTTGACTACAAGACACAATCAGATTCTGAAACATGCCCAGAAAAAATGGAGCCGAATGTAGCAGAGATGAATGAAGTGGAGGTATCTGCTGATGAAAGTTTTGAAAAAGATGCAAGTTTGTCTGAAGATTTATCGAATGATGCTTCCAGTGCTATCATGTCTACAGACACTCAAAAATCATCACAAGATGCAGAAGACAGCTTATCAACTAAGGAAGATAACTCTAATCTGAATCAGAGGTCAGAACAGGAAGTGGAAAATGGTGAAAATCAAAATACCAATGCTCTATCAACAGTGAGGAGCATTCTAGAAACAAAATCACCAGAAATTGAAAAGCATAGCACCTCTTCTGAGAATCTAATAGAAGACAACATTCATGGATTTGCAGAAGTTGAAATGGACGGACTGACATCTACAAATATGGACACCCATGAAGAAGAGCCAGATAATAGTGACATTGGTCCAATTATTAGCTTAAGTGGTGTCCAGCACATCACCCCTGAAGAATTTGAGAGAATGGGAAAAGGGGAGAATGATGCCGAGAGAGAAATCACACAGAGTGAAAATGATGATGATAATGACGACATCGATCCAGATGAAATTCAATCTGTTCCGGTTCCCAGCACACATTCTAATCCTGTTCCTGTAACCAAGGTGCCTGAAACCTCCAGAAATACTGAACTGAAGGTGGTTTTTCCAGTGAAAATCAAATCGGAACCAATTGATGAAAGATACGAAGCAGCCATGATTCCAAAATCAGTATCATTGGTTACTTCACAAAATTCTTCAAGAACAGACAAAGTTGAAGGTCATGTGTCCAATGGAAGTCATGGTGTTGTCAAAGCAACGCAGGTGACATCACAAACAACAGTGACCTCATCAGCAATTGACAGCAAGTCTAAAGTTGCATATAAAATGGCAAAACAGAAATTTCCAGTAAGACCCATGGAGATGTCACAACAATACAGACGTTTGCCAGTACCTGAAAGACGGCCAGTCCGACCAAAAAGACCTCCAATCAAAGCAACTAACATTTTTCCAAGGATCATTAATTTACCCGTGGGACATTACATCAAATCAGCCCGTCAGCCAAATCCTCCAGTGAATAAACCACCAACTGTAATAAACAAGCCAAACACCAAGTCCTTCAATGTCGCCAGCATTACTCAGTTGATGCAGCGAAAGCATAAAATTGGGAGTCACAAGGCTGAGCCGTTACCTCCAGAATTCAAGGGCTACTTGTTGAATTATTCTCCAGCCACCTGCCTTGAGTGTGGTGATAGTTTTATGTCAAAAGATACTATGGATATGCACACAGAGCGTGTGAGTCTGCTGATTGAATACCAGTGTCCTTTATGCAAGACAATATGTACTTTTTACAACAAATGTGCGTTTTTGGGTCACATCAGAATGCATAACAAAGCTCAAGCTGCTTCCAAAAATCCTGCCATTCAAGTGAAGGCAGACATTTTGACTATCAACATGCCACCTAGAGACAAGGTTTTGGAATCTTTAGAAAGAACATTTGAACCCTTTCAGACCATTCCTATCCCTGAAAATCCAATTCTGTGCCATGAATGTAATACAGGATTTGTGAGCAAGGATGCATTGGCAGACCATTTTGGTCAAAAGGAGCTAGTTTGCTCCTTTAATTATGTTTGCCATACTTGTAATATGGTACTACCAAAAAAATGTTCTTTGGAAGCTCACAAACGATACCATTCAATGAAGGTGCCACATACTTGCCCTGAATGTGGTGATTCATTTTCTGAATTTCAGGAATTTCGTGAACATATTAAAAATGTCTGTCTTCACTTTAGTCGTTCGTGTTTTCTACAATGCTGCTCTTTACGTGGAATCGACTGTGGCTACAAGAGTCATTTATTGGCACCTTTGATCAAGCACATGAAGACCATTCACATTGGCGAGACCACAACATTTCATGAAACGGTAACAAAATCACTACCAACGTACCTAAATCAGGACAGGAAAGGTGATTCCATCTTTTATTGCAAAATTTGTGAAGAAAGGGGCACACAATGGTATTCCCACAAGGCTATGAATCTTCTTCATGTAGTATCGGAACACATGCAAACTCATATAACGGAAATAAAACGCAATGCAACGTTTTGCTACAAGTGTACTGAATGTTCTGAGAACAACGAAGCTGTCTTCTCGTCGAAAGATTATTTAATCACTCACATGAGAGAAAACCATCGAACCAAAACTTGGCCATTACGTTGCTCTGCTTGCAATGAAAAGTTCACCTCATATCCAAAAATGCTGAGTCATCAACTCAGAGTGCATGAACATGTCAACTCTGAATTTTATTTCTGTAACATTTGTAAAATTATGTTTGAAAGTCCAGATTTGTTCAAGAAACATGTCTGTGAAAAATCTACGACAGTTGTAGTGAAGAGTTTGGAAAAAATCGACAAGTCCAAAGAAAAAACTAACATTGTGCCAAAACCTTTGCGTAAAATTTCACCAAAGACATCTCCTGTGATAAGGGTAACTTTAGGGCCACCACCTGGAAAAGGAACATCTAGAAAAGCAACATCCACTTCTGTACCTGTCCAAAAACCTACCCCTCCTCCTGAGAATAGTACATGCGAAATATGTCGCCTTGAGTTCGATTCTGAATCTAAACTTGTGGAACATAACAAAACAGAACATAGTTCTTTCCCTTGTCATTTGTGTGGTTTGACGTATGATTCACAACAAAAACTTGATCGTCATTGTCAAGCTACGCATGTTGGAGACAAACCAGGATACATCTGTTATCCTTGTAAACAAAAAGGCATTAAAAGACACTTCAATACTGCTGTTTTTCTAGAAAAACATTTGATTTTCAAACACAGAATTGCCAAACAACGTGTGCAACGATTTGTAAATATTGGACGTGAAAATCGACGGAAAGATGCTACAAAACGACAGCTTGCATCTGACACAGAGGCTGACGCAGAACAGGAGACGCTCCCCGTGAAACGTCTGCGTAAAGAAGGAAGTGGACTCTATGCGTGTGTTAAATGCTCCTTCTCGACTGAAGATTCAGTAGAATTTTGTAAACATATTGAAAGTCATAAAACTGTGGAAGCCAATCAATGTCCAGAATGTGGTTTGTGTTTCAGTGTTTTACCGTCGCTCAAAAAACATCTTTTCATGGTGCATAAAATTCGTAACGCGGATGAATACATTAAGGAAAAGGGTATCAAAGAACCTGAGGAACTACCTCCTGACAGCGAAGATGAGGAATTAGATGTGGCTGTCAGTCCGCGTAAGAATATTATTAAAGACATTGTGCCAATCGAAACCCAGCGTGCAAAGGAAGGACCAGTTGGTGAACTTGAATGTCGCGTCTGTTACAAAGAATTTGAAAATCTGAATCTTTTGAAAAATCACATGCGTGTACATGGAATGGCTTTTATTAGATCTCGTCGTGCTCCAGTGAATGAGGTCAAGGTGGAAAATGAGAGCCCTTGAAACTTGAGAATTTTAATTTGGTATAATTGGTTTATGGTACCAATGTGACCGTCACTTTATAGCAACCACCAGTTGCGAAAAAGGATATTCGTCATAAGTATTGAATGCAACTCTCATGTTACTGAGTTGTGAATTGCGCTCAATATTCATGGCCACTTTCATTATTGGCAACTGGTGAACGCTATAATATGACGGCCCCTTTACCCTTGATTTGATTCAGATTACAATTTTTGCTGTATTGTAATTTTGTAATCAGATGATTTTTGTTATGAATTTTTCTGCTTGTTCTGTTCAAGTTTGTTTAAGTGTGTATAATATTAAGCTCAATAGTTTTTGTCATTATGAATTATTGTACTCAATTTTACTATGAAAGGAGGATTAATGTAATATTTATAACAGATTTATCTATTAACTCTAAGGCTGAGAGGGTTGTTTAGACTATTCTTTAGACTAATTGTGCATTCTTAATTCATTCCTAATTCAGTTGAGAAATGGATACCATATCACTTAAACTGTAAAATCACTATAAGGAACTCTTTTTATAAAACTTGCATCTGATGTATACCACCCAAATCTGAATATCTGATCTATAACAATCACAAAGTTTGGACAAAGAAAAGTTTTGACAAAGAAAAGTTTTGATAAAAACTAAATCAAAAGACGTTGAAGTGATTATTAGTTTTATTGCCATTCTGGTAGCATCTGATTAGTACATCTTCGTATATTTCTTAAAAAATTAACAAAATATTTATTAAAATATATACACCTTAATAACAAAACTATTATTAAAATCATTAAGTACACAACTTCACAATATCAAGCTATTACGATCTACATCAATTACCATGACATCATTAGCCACATTTCGTGTGTTACGGAAGTTAGTAAATGCAACAATTTGATTGGATTGTATGCTAGCATAGAGGCCTTGACAAAATGGCTATATGCAATAAGTCATAATGGTTACAGTTGTTCTATCAAAGGCTGTGAATGGTTATATAAGCTAATATATGTCTTATTTTTAAGCAAAACTAAATTGTCTCCTAGCATATTTCTTAAATATATTCAGCAGGGCTGTTAATTTGGATCTATTTGCCAGACATGACCAGCAGAGCTGCTCAAATGTCCGGTGGTCAACTGTAATTTTAGGAATGGAGAATAGTGCTCTGTGTCTAACTATGAGTTTCGCATCTTGGTATGTCATCTCTATTTTTGACTTCTGGAGAAATAATTGTTTACTTAATAAAAGCAGAAAACTGAACGCAAGATGAGATATATATGCAGAAAATATATTATGTTTCTCAAATAAAATATTATGAAAAAATCTTCAACAATTGTAAATTTTAAAAATGGTATAAAAATTTGTAAGTTAAACAATCTTATGGTGCTTATAAAAATTTGTAACTATCATAATCATTGCATAAAAAATTATACACGATCATGGGGCTAAGTGTAATAAGTTAGGATCATTCAATAAAATTTCACATTCACTCACAAAAGCAAAGAGGCATGATTCTTATCAAAAATATTATGCATAAAGGTGACCTAACATCATAGCAATCACCAGTTGCCTTTGGTTACTAATAAGGCTAGCAGTCATAAATTTCGAATGCAACTCTTATGCTACTGAGTTGTGAGTTGTGTTCAGAACTCATGACTACTATTAGCAACCATACGTAACTATGGTGTGAGGGGGTGGGGCACCTTTAAACAATACAAGTATTTATTATTTAATATATTTGCTGGATTATAACGCGAACACACAGTTGATATAAATAAAAATATTTGTTCTAGCTCATAATATCATATTAATACCACTTTATAATAAAATAAATAACAGTCAAATCTCTCAATCATAACTCATTTTAGTATAAAATGCAGGAATTTAAAAAAATTAGGAAAAAAGGTCTTGTTTATTCACAGAAATCTTGCTATCTATTTTTGTCAGAGTATAAATAACTATCGTCTCTAAACCACACCCCCATTCGAAATACTTCCTCGGGAGAGACCATGTCAAAACCTGTATTTATTATACGATATGATGATAAATTACAAACTTGATAAATTTGACTAATTTTTATCCTATAATTTTTTTAGATGTGGTTCTGGGGTGAGGACACTTAATTCAATTATTTGAAAATAATAATTAGTCAAAAATGCCCCTAACAAGCTCAATATCAGTTTTAAGGACTCAATCGAAAATAAACTTGGCCATTACTTAATTAGAAATTTATCCTAGTTTTTATCAGCATCACAATTCAGTACACAGATCAGAATTAAATCGAGATGCTCTCATCATATGAGCCATGACTTCCGAGTTGACACTACTTCCAATACTTCTATTAACAGACTGGTCACTGGCGGCTGGGGACGCCATGTTATTAGGGGGCTGATTACCTCCATGACGTGGTGGGGTGCTGGGATTTCTTGGAGAAGTTCCTGGATTTCGTGGCGGCGTCCCTGGATGGTTCACCTGGAATTATAAGAGTAAATGTGATGCAGCAAGCAGTCTGGTATCGTGGATGCTGAAAGGGAGGACTCAAGGATGTCTTGGTAGTCAAAAATTGCCAACAATACCCACCTTTACAGCAATCATACAAAATATCCCTGACAAAGCAAATAGGTAAGTAATAACACTTTTTGAAAGCAGTTATAGAAGTCATACATGATTGGCAAATATTGGGCCTACACGAATAAGATAATTAATATGCTCCCTAATCATTTGGAAGATCAACTCAAACATGACTGGCAAATATACATGTGTATCATATCCCTGAGGCCCAAATTCATTTCTCTGTCTCTCATTTGCATGTTCTAATGACCCACATGTAGTCATTTCAAAATCAATTCAGACATGACTGGCAAATATCAATTCAGCAAAATAAAAATAAATAGAAAGGAAAGCTACTAAAATATAAACCTCTGAAGGACTCATGACCTATTAACCAGCTTGACAGTCAGTCATTTAGCACAACTATTAGACAGGCCTGGCAAATGTCAACAAATCAACAGCCTGCAATTTCAAGTAAGCACAAACCAATTCAAAATACATTCATTTGAATTGTTTAATATAAGCTTAAAAGGCTATATGAAGTCATAAGAGTATATCACACAAAAATGCTGATATACTATTGAGACGTGTAACGGTATATCACAGTGAGGACCATTACAGGTCTATTAATAGCTACACTTCAAACAAGCCGACATTATTTAATTCAATCAAACAAAGCTCTACCATCATGACTCCGTGGCGCAACGGTAGCGCGTCTGACTCCAGATCAGAAGGTTGCGTGTTCAAATCACGTCGGGGTCATTTTCATTTTTCAAAATTTCTCTTAAAAACCAGAAAAATCGGAACATATCAATGTCGATCTAGCTGGAATCGACTTTATACGAGAGGTACAATAAATCGAAAAAGGGTAGGTCACTGTGACATGAATGACAGTCAATCATGTTCTCACAAGAAGGCACATTATCACAAGTTCACAATAATTTCAATTGTACCAGCCAAAGGAAGGCTTTTCATCCAAAATAGACAGAAGGATTGTTGATTATACCAGTCAATTTTACCAGTCATGTCCCAATCTTAGTGTAAGAGAATCCAGTCAACTTACCATGAATAATTTACAAAAATAGTGAATCAGAAGTAATAATTACCTGCATATAAAGGACAGCAAGTAAAAAAGAAGTAATTTTTGTCAATAAGAGACAGTAGGTAAAAGATAAGTAATATTTACCTGTTTATAAGGGTCAGTAGGTGAGAGAGAAGTAATATTAACCTGCCTATAAGAGATAGGTGAAAGAGAAGTAATAATTACCTGCCTATAAAGGACAGCAAGCAGAGAAGTAATATTTACCTGTCTATTAGAGACCATGGATGAGAGAGGAGTAAAATTAACCTGCCTATAAGGTATATTATGTAAAAGAGAAGTAATATTTACCTGTCTATAAGAGACAATAGGTGAAAGAAGTAAAATTTACCTGTCTTTAACAGACCATAGATGAGAGAAGTAATATTTACCTGTCTATAAGGGACGTGAAAGAGAAGTAATATTTCCCTGTCTATAAGAGACAATATGTGTAGGAGAAAATTAATTACCTGTCTATAACGAAAATTTGTGAAAGAGCAGTAATACAAGGGACAGAAGAGGAAAGATAAGTCATGTTTACCTGTCTATATGGGACAGTAGATGAAAGAGCTGTGATATTTACCTGTCTATAAGAGACAATAGGTGAAAGAGAAGGAATATTTACTTGTCTATTAGGGTCAGTTCGTAAAAGAGAAATAATATTTACCTGTCTATAGGGGACAGCAGGTGAACGACCTTGACCTATATAATCTGTGTTGTTTATTTTACCATTACTGAGAACCCTTCCTGACTCCCTGCCTATACTGCTACCAGGATTAGGGCTGAAAATAAATAGTCATTATACTTTCAAACTACTGTATATGACCAGGTTTCAAAACCAGACTTTACTCAAATTGGAAAATGTCTAACCCCGTGCCTTCTGTTGAATAGTAACTAATCTCAAACTGGACTAAAACATGTGCACACATCAATAGTTGAGAAAAAATATATGGTGCATTCACAGGGTATAAAAGGCCTGTGGTCAAAATATATTGGTTAAAAGGTTTTGAAACTTCTCAAAAAGTCTGCATCATTTGTGATCATTCGTCAATCATTCAATATAAATGAAGGAAGAATATTACTATGCATGTGCTAAACAAACACAAGAAGCTATTAGTTAATTTTGTATCACACAAGCATACAAAACAAACACATAAGTGATAATAAGTTACAAAAATAAAATAATGTGTGCAGAGACTTCACGTATACTACCCCCACCAAACACACTTCCACAAGTAAATTTTACAGCTAAAATTTCAATTTCAAAGTAACACATAGTCCAAAAACCTTTAAAAGATATCCTGCTACCAGTGCATAATAAAAATATCTACCACCAAATTATAAATATATATCAATTATGTTTAAAAGCTGTGATATAGTGATATACGACAGTAGTTTTCAAACTGGGGCCTGGTGACGTTTAGTTACCCACAATAGTGTGATCCAACTCTTCAAAAGTTCTAGAGGACTAGAGCAGTGGTTCTCAGCCTTCACACCCCTGGAGCAATCACCTGGACCTTTCACTCCCCCAAAAATTTGTTTCATCCACATTTTCAGCATGACATTGTGTTGATGTGAGGTGATCTCTCAATTCAAAACAAATTCTTCTCCTACACCAGTTGGCCACACCCCTGACACCCTAAGTCCCACACCACAGGGTTGATACAATCCTAGGTTGGGAACTGGGGACTAGAGGATTCTTTCTACTACCGGTAGGTGGTCCTTGGCCTTGACACAGAGTACTCTTAGATTATCTGTACCCACTTACCACTGGGTCTGCCGGTATATTGAAAGAAATGACTTATTGAATGTCATTGGATTTCCATATATTAGAGAATTTCATTCAAACCAAGCCAATGACTTTAAATTCAAAACTGTCTTCAAGAAGAGTTCATTTGAAAACATTTTAGGTTTTTTCTGTTCTATTATTACACCCAAGTTTGAAAACCACTGATAAGATGTACTCTAATGATAAAATGATAGAACTACCGTGGTTTATGATGGTTGTAACTATTCGGATAGGAGGATCGATTCACAGGATGCTTGTAATATCTGAATAGAAAGGAAGGTATCTACAGTTTCAATAGACAGTATCGAGGGCTGCATGGCATAGGTATAGAAGCACACAAGCGGTTAAGTATTTAGAGATTTGCTGCTATAAATATTGTAACTTTCTAAGTATCCCATGACTGAATACTATCTCTTAAATTGAACACAAAATCTCAATTCTAAAACTTGGTCAGTAACAGAATATATTCATCAGTGGACTTACCTGGTGTCATAACTATATAACAGAGTCCTAAGTTTTAGAATTTAAATTTGATGGTCACTTTAAGAGGTAAGAAATCTGGTTTATAATTAAATTGTGATTCACATAGATAAATCATATTTTCTTAAAATCTCAAAATTTGTAGAATTTTAAATAACAATGTATCTGGTAACAAGTATCTGATATATATTGAACACACTAACACAGCAAGGGGAGAAAGGAGAAGAGTTCAGCCCACAACATAAAATTTCCCAAAAAATTCTGGTCAATACACATGTTTCATCTTCATCTGCTTAATCAAACCATAGAATGCATTAGTTCAACAAGAAACAAGAAAAATAAGGATTCTGCAGAAAATATCTTATATTACACTTCTGTAATTAATTCATTCACTGCACAAGTATTCAATACAAAAAACGATGAATAAATAAAAGAATAATGATTATCCAGAAAATTGGTGTTTAAAGGGACAGATTTGGAAGAAAAACAATATACAGTATAAAACACGCTGAAGAAATTTATCGTGAAAAAAAAAAGATGAAACGAATAATTACCTGTCAGGTTGATTGAAGTTAGTTTGACTATTATTATTATTATTATTATTGAAGTTTGAGGGTGGGGAGGTATATCGGGCGTGGCGAGGGGAAACATTGTTGTGGGGGGTATAGTTATTATTCCCAGAGTTCCCAGAATTACGGGGGTAACTGTTATACATAGCAGACTGAAATATAAATAAAATTAGGAATTAGGTCACAAAGCGCATGCACGTGCAAACTGTATGATGCACTGGATTTCCACAAAACATTGATCATTATTTGACAGAAATAAATATTGCAGCATTCTAATAAATACACAAAAATATATTTAAAATCCTGCACATTACAATCAGATTTGCCCAATGTATGTACATGCAGACACACCTATATTAGTTAGTCACTATTTTAGTATAATAAACTGGAGATCCAGAGTCCGTGGTTCGTTCAGGTTATAATATATTCCACTAATCAAGAACATCAAGTGCAAGGTTTCTGCAGCAACCAAAGTAAACTACCAGTCCCCTTTAACAACATCAAAACACCAAAAAATATACAAGATTAACCTCTGTTAAAAATGAAAGAAAGAATCTATATCTATATACCTGTGGTCTCTGTCGACTATTGATGGATTGTGGTTGTGGTTGAGCTAATTGACTGGAACTTCTCACATGAGACCTACAACAAATATTAATGTCTAGTTTTAGAAAAAAAATTCTTTTGCAGTGAAAATTCTAACCTGTTAGAAATTATACAACATAAAAGCCAATGTTTGTTTCATCAAATTGGTAACTGGTGATTTTAAATCACTTTTCTTTTTTTCCCACAAAATCAGGATTTAATTTCAGTCTTTAAAAAAATTGCCCTTGAGATGGTAAAGTAATTAAATTGTGACTAAAGAACAATAATAATAATATTATTATTTACCTATCAGGTACAGCATAATCTGGGGATTGAAAATTATCTCCCTTAGATAGCCGATTACTTTGATCTGGATTCCCAGTTCGTGATCTACTCCTCTCAGGATTAGAGTTATTCTGAACTGTGTTATATTTGTCTGTATTATACGAGGAATTTCGTGACATATTAGGATTACCATGACGATTGTCTGAATTATTACTATAGAAACTATCTGGTATATTTTGACGCGAGTTACCATAGCGACTGTCTCTCACTGATTGCTTAGAATAATTAGAATGCTGGGATGTTTCTAAATTTTCCATTTGATTTTCACTTAAATAAGAATTTCTGTTGGCACTGTCTCTAGACCTGGATTGTGATTGGTCGAAATTGTCTTGATATGAACTATCCCGCATATTTCTGTCACCATGACGCTGAACGTCTCTTCTATTTACATTTGAGGAACTATTTTGTTGCGAGACATTACGCCTTATATCACTGCTAGCACTATTTTCACGTTCAATATTCCTGCGTGATACGTGTTGCCCTCGGTTATAACTAGACGGAGGACGACCATCACGGTAATTGTTACTATAACTATTTGAACCACTTGGAGGTAAATTATTATCAGGATTTTGATTGGGTAATCCTGTGTGACTTTGTGTCCTAAATTCTGATTGGTTAGAATGTCTGTTGTCAACGGGAGGTGGAAAATCACGATTGTTGCTGGAATGTCGGTCAGTATCACTAAAAAAGATGAAACAAATTAGTTCATTTCAAAATTCCAGATTCTAAATGGAATGGTTTGTCAAAAAAATTGAAGATCCTTGTAGGCACAGGCAAAGGAATGGCTTTAGGACTCATTAAAAACCAGATAATGTCAAACAAACATCAAAACTGCAGTTCCAAATATTTTTTTCTAGAAAACAATACTGAAAGTCAAAACTTACCCAAAACTTTTATGTTTGTTAACTTTAGCTTTCTGCCGAGTTCTGGGAGATAATTTTACTCGGAATGGTTGAGCTTTTGTTCTGAAATAAAAACACATGGATAAAATTGTCTCTGAACCCCTGATACTAGCTCATCCTGATTTGTCTGCACCCCAAGAGTACCTGTTGGAATTTGAATATTTTTATTTCTGGAAAAATTGGGAAGAGGACCAGGCGGTAGTTTTTATTTTTGTAAAAATGACTGTTTTTTTCTCTCTGTTTTTACTTACTCTACAGAAACAAAAGCTATATCTTTAAGTTGATCTTCTGTCATTCCTTCCGTTTCTACTAAATCATATCTATAATACAGAAGTATATCAGGGTTCAAAAATATCAAAAAATATGCAGAAACATTGGATAAAATGGTCCTGCCACCTTAACAATACCTGTCACAACGTCAAAGAGCAGATTAAAGAGGTCTAAAACTGTGTAAACTTGAATTTTAACCCAAATTTTCACAACCAATGTCTTTTTTATGGATCAAATATCAGTCATACTGAGTATTGTTTTAGTCTTAAAAATGAAAGTCTGTAAGTACTTACTCGAAATGTTGTTTAAGTTCTTCAGGTGGTCGTTTATTACCTGGTGATTTACTTCTCCTAAAAAATATTCAATATTTTAAACAATAAATAAACGACAATATTATAGAAAGAGTTTAAACTATAACATCTAGATAAAACTCATATATAATATAAAATAACAATAGTTTTCATACATGTTTTGATCTTCAATCAAAGCGTGCATTCACTTGTCAAATTAGGATTATATAAATGCAATCTACAATGAGGAAAATTTGCCCCTGATAAAATGCAAACAGAAGTTGTTGAGCTTCATTACAAATGTTATCCAATCAATTGGAATCAGGACCTCACTGTAAGTACACTGGCCTAGGTTCTTGATTTTGTGTGCTTACCTTCTCCGTCTGCGTTGTTTAGCATCACCCCCAGGAGCTGAATGTAATGAGGGAATGGATCCATTTTTACGATTGTCAGCAAAGGGAAACAACCTGAAACAAAAAATAACATATTAATCCTGTACTTTAACGAGTTAATTAAAAGCCAAATGAAGTTTTATGGGCTTCTTAAGCAGTACAGAGCAGATTATTTCGCTTAACATACACACTAAATCCATGGCCCACATACATTTGGACCAAGCAGCTGTATCAACTATAGCATCAATGACCATAAGAGAATCTGAGCTCAAGAACCTTTGGAGCTCCAATTCTTTTTACCAGTGTTGAAAAATCTATAACTTACATGGGTGGAAGATCACTATGACCGTTCTGTAGATCTATATCATTATGGTTTCTATTACGTCTGTTCTGTAGAGCATATCGATATGATATATCTGATTCACTACCACTATCTAACCCTTCACCACGTCTACAAATATAAATAGGATTAATTTATGTCCTAGTCTCATAGGATCAATTTATGTTGTAGTCTCAGAGGATCAATTTACGTCCTGGTCTCAGAGGATCAATTTACGTCCTGGTCTCAGAGGATCAATTTATGTCCTAGTCTCAGAGGATCAATTTATGTCCCAGTCTCAAAGGATCAATTTATGTCCTAGTCTCAGAGGATCAATTTATGTCCCAGTCTCAAAGGATCAATTTACGTACTGGTCTCAGAGGATCAATTTATGTCCTAGTCTCAGAGGATCAATTTATGTCCCAGTCTCAAAGGATCAATTTATGTCCCAGTCTCAAAGGATCAATTTATGTCCTATTCTCATCTTTGGACCTTTTTACTATTTGTGCTAGTCTAAGAGGGAAAAAGTAGTAATATTTCAATCAATATTTTACCTTCTACGTCTAGTAGTAGAGGCATCACTTTCTCCATCAGAACCTTTTCTACTGGCAGGAAAATATCTGAAATATATAATATAAATCTAAAATATCCTACTAGAATTAACCACTATAGTCCTTAGAAAACTTCACAATAAAAACTTTTCAAATGAAATATCAAACTAAGAGATCACAAACTTCAAAAAGAATATATCAATGGTTAAAGGTTGCATTAAATAACATACAGTAATTTTGTATTTCAAAATTGATAAAACCTCACCTTCTACGATTACTGACTCCACTCTCACTGTCACTCCCCGATACAGCTCTATTATGTCTGGGAAATAACATCTTATCACTACGAGCTGATATCGGAGACTCTTTACCAGACGTATACAGACCACTAATAAACAAAATCCATTAAATAATTAAACAATCCTACTTATTCTTTTCTACAGAGAATAAAGTTTTTCTGTTCTACAATTGTAAGGCAATATCTAAGATAACTACTAACAGAGAGCCTTGGCAATAACTAGTTCAAAATCTTTGAAGGTAAAGGGCATTATTTTTGCATGGTTTACTTGTTTTACTAACTGTTTATACCAACAGCATTTTGTGTAAATGACTTTTTGACTTTGTCCTGATGAGAAAGGATTTTAAAACACAGCAAACCTTGGTCTGAACTAATCAATCACCATTAATAAAGATCTAATCAATACTAACCCATCTATGTTGTTTTCCCATGGAGCTGATCTGGTACTTCTCGGTGATTCACCTGACTGTAACTCTGGTAAACTTCTATGTCTCGGTCTGGAAAGGATATCAAGTATCAATTATAATAAAATACTTTTGTAAATTTATTGAACTGACTGCAATTTCGGTAGGTTTACGCTGATTGTCTCTAGTTATACATACTAAAAATATGGTTAATGTAGAGATTAGATGCAGAAATGTTTAGTTTACAAAAATCACAAAGTTCACTTACGCTCTGACTGGTTCTGGTGGCATAACCATGGTAACATGTCCTCCATCTATCATACTGTTGTTTTTACGCTTTGACGTATCTGAAATAAAGTCTTGGATTATGATATAAATGATGAGCGAATCCTGAAGACCACACAAGAAGAAGGGTATTACAGTCCTGGAGCACCCCTCACAATGATTGGACAGTAATAATAGGAACAAATTTCACTTGACAAGGAAGTTAACGGCTAATAACATGCTCATTCCTGCACAAAAATCACAGCCAAGATATCAAAACAGATTTTCCCTTATAGAACTTTCTTGAGTAGAAGTGAAATTCAAGTCAATTAAATTGGTCCTTAAGTCAGTATCCAGACTTGACTGTACGGAGGGGCAATGGTTTATGGTGTTTAGTTGCAGTAATGAGATTGGTATGTTGTCAGATTTTTTTTCGGGGAGGTAATCCGTTTTCTCAGAGCATCCCCCTCTTGCCCCCCTGTAGCTACAACCCTGTTGGCCCCAGTGAAATTATTTACCATTGAGTCTGGAATCTGAATTTATGCGTCTTTGTTGTCGTCTGCTAGCAACACGTAAAACATTCTGAGATGTAGACTGAGTTAGCTGATCAGCCTGGGCTTGTCGTTCTGTTCTACCACTAAAAATATAACTTGGATATGAGAAAATATATTACAATTTCGTTTTCTTTACTCTTAAGTGTATTCGATTTTCCAAGGTGAGCTATGAACACTATTACTGATTAGCTCAGCTTAAAAATCTGTTTCTGAGACTAAGGTACGACTGGTCAAACACATGGCGAATCTGTCCCTTTAAGTTGACCAATCAAAAACACTGTTTAAAGAAGTAAGATACTGTTTGAAGGTTGAAGGTCTAGGGCTGTTATACTATGGTGATGAATTAAGAAAATGAAAGTAGACTAGAATAAGAAAGCTACGTACCTGTACCTATGTTTAGAGCCAAGATTAAATATTTTACTAGCGTTAGAACCATCAGGTACTCGTGTCAGTCTGATGTGGTGAGAGAGAGAGATATAGATAAATAGTTAATATAACAGTGATATACAACAAACCCTGTGTTTCCACTGAACCCTATTACACACATCTAGGCCAGGCCCCTAGCCTTTGTCAGAAATTGCCCTTAAGCACCAGGCTAGAAATCCGGCCTTCTAGTCTCTCATGCCAAAAATATTATAGAAGAGGGTACTATAGGCGATTGGATTTTCGTTTCATGTCTGTTTTCTTATATCTTTCGTCCTTCTTTTACAGTTGCATTTTTAACCAATCCAGGCGTGTAATGTAGAAGCTATTTCTTCATAACAAGGAGGAATTGTGGGATAGCGAAACACAAAGTAGAGTAATATGACAATTTCTTTCGGTTTCGCAATCGAACAATTTCTTATGTTGTCAAGACACAGGTTCTTCTTTCCCCAGAGATCAAATTTTCCAAAACATATTCAACTTAATTCTCAGTGGAAACACAGTCAAAAGATAATCTAACAGTGAAAAGTGAATCAGTTACATGTAAAAAGCAAGATTAACTAACATAGTGATGGTAGACAGACATGTTGATTTGCTATAACTGTATTTTATGTATATTGTGATACAGAAAAATAAATAATATTAAATAAAACAAGGTGAATTAAGGAAACAGTAGAACAATCATAACAAAGTTAATATAACACAGAGAAATAAATCAAAGAATGAATATATCTTAGTTCTGTCTTACCTAAAGAAAGCATGATGTTCAACACAACATTTCCATAAATGTTTACAGGCTGATTTCGTTTGTAATTCAAAGGCATAACTATGATCATCATTCTGAAAATTTGACAAAGAATACCTAAATATAGGATCAAGAATTGAAAGATGATATGAAAGTGGTGAAGTCAATTCATATCAGAACTCCCACAATGTGTTGTGTTTGTCTGATTTTTAGGCTAATTTTGCCTGCATCAATCCAATTTACATCCAATTATGACCAAAATATTTTATGAAATACTTAAACAACTCTTAGAAATCGAACTGGCTGTAAATTTCCAATAATCATAGCCACGATATTCTACCAACAATTAGACCACTGTTCATCTTCCCAATCCAACCCAAATTATAAACAACTACTAGGCCACTATTCATCTTCTCAATCCAACCCAAATTATAAACAACTACTAGGCCACTGTTCATCTTCTCAATCCAACCCAAATTATAAACAACTACTAGGCCACTGTTCATCTTCTCAATCCAACCCAAATTATAAACAACTACTAGGCCACTGTTCATCTTCTCAATCCAACCCAAATTATAAACAACTACTAGGCCACTGTTCATCTTCTCAATCCAACCCAAATTATAAACAACTACTAGGCCACTGTTCATCTTCTCAATCCAACCCAAATTATAAACAACTACTAGGCCACTGTTCATCTTCTCAATCCAACCCAAATTATAAACAACTACTAGACCACTGTTCATCTTCCCAATCCAACCCAAATTATAAACAACTACTAGACCACTGTTCATCTTCCCAATCCAACCCAAATTATAAACAACTACTAGACCACTGTTCATCTTCTCAATCCAACCCAAATTATAAACAACTACTAGACCACTGTTCATCTTCTCAATCCAACCCAAATTATAAACAACTACTAGACCACTGTTCATCTTCTCAATCCAACCCAAATTATAAACAAAGAATAACTTACATTCTTGTCCCTCACTTTTATTATAAATACTTTTCCTTTAAACGTTACTTTAGATATTCTAGGCCTGAAAAAGTTAAATATGAAACACGTTACTTTTATAGTGCTTGTTATATGAACAAAAAAAATTATTGTAACTTTTCGTAATTTAATACAAATGATAACATTGTTGAAACCTCACAGTCTTTTTCAGATCCAGGATCACTAACATGCACATGGGAGATATCAAATCTTAGATTAACTTTGAGAATAAAGTTGAAATCTTACCAGAAATAGTTGCCTATTTTAGCTTTATTTTTATAAACAACAATACCAGTTGGTGTTAAACCTAGAAAATATTCTAAACTTCCTTCACCCTATAATAAACAATATCAAAATTTAAAGATGTCTCGTTTAAATGCTTAGTTTTAGTGGAATTCCAAGAACAACAATCGTGTGTTAATATATTCTTATATTCCAGTTCAATGCTCATTATCAAATCAGGAACCACATATGAAGTCTCTGTTATTTTTGCACGAGGTCAAGTTGAAGGTCGTAGAAGTTGTGATATATTGAACAGCAAGTAACAACAATGAGCCTGTGAACACTGCAATCAGAAGTTATAAGATGGACTTACCAATACAGGATGAAGGTCCACACCATACATCTCTAACCATTTTACTTTCTCTAGATAACGATATTCAGCTATAGCAGGCACCTGTCCTCTATAATAATATATATTCATTCTTGGTCATTAAATAAATAAAACTAATGATTTATAAAAATTTAACTTCCTTTCTGCTTTCTATCAGTCAAAGTATAGCCTGAAATTCTACATACTTAATCTTCACACCATCAGAGCAATGGCTCAGTCTGTATGGAGTTGCATTGTTTACTTGACTGTCAAACCCTATTCAGAATCACTAACAAGGGAAATCGGTTGAAAAAAGCTGCCACCTCTGCCTATGCCTTGATTGAAACTCAAGACAAGCGTCTTTTGATTCCCTATACTATTAAAAACTTACACTAGTCGTTTATGTAAAATTTCCAGTTCCTCTTCCAAATCTTCTGTTTGATTGGGCAGGAACCGGAACTCGGAAATATATCCTGGTGTATATCTATTCGGATCATAATCTCCCAGTTCCGCTGAAATATAGAAACCATGTAATACAGAGTTATATAACAAAACACAGGAATTGAGATTTTGATTAATATCATCACAAAACAGAGTATAATAAATATAACATAACAAGTTGAATAGTGGAATGAAGTAAAATTTTGTCATGGGAAAAGAGAGGGAGGTAAAGTTATTCTTTTCAGACAGTCACAAAGAGAGACATGCCAGAAATTGTCTTGAATAATGTCCTGCTATCAAAAATGTTGATGACCAATTTGTAGTAAAGAAAAGTCACAAGGCCAAACAGATGAGCTATAATCCCTGTAAAATACAGCCTTTATTCAGTACTTACATTGTACAGCGTAAGCACAAAGTTCTCTGGCCTCATCAAACGTTACTGGTAATCTCCCTTGAAGGATGTCTCGCTTGACTTGTAGAAAAAATAAATATCTGAAAGGTGAAAAGAAAAATGGCTGTTACATTCTGAAAGAAAATGAAAACCAAGTGAAGTATTCAGATAAGAAAATCAGATTGTGCAGCTTTTAATGCTTCAGATACATGCCATATATCAATGCAGAATTTTGCTATCATGTATTGAAAGGATGTAAAACAGGGGCTTTCACTCTGGGGGTGAAGGGGTAAGTTTGGTATTTTTGGAGGGTAATAAGGTGCTTTGTAATCTAACATAATCTTAGACAATCATAATTTAGGTTGCTCTATTCAGTCACCTTATATTCTTCGACATGAAAAAGAAAAACTAAGAGATTATCACAAAATAGTAATAATAGAATTTAAGGGGAGGGGCAATGTAATAGAACAAGTATCCTGAAAGGGGTGATAGACAGAAAAAGGTTAAAATCCCCTAATCTAAAGTTACTCTTCATGCAAAGTTCTTAGAATGAAAAGGAACCAAGACACTAACAGATCAAACGTATATTTTTACCTGGTAATCTCTTCCCGTAATTTACACGGATCTGCAGCGTAGAATTTCACCCCGAAATAAAACGTGAAGGGCAGAGAACATGCTGAAAATAATAGAAACAAGATGCAATCAAATTACTATCTAGATCTACATATCAAATATATTACCGCTAGCTAAAAGAACTTTCCTAATAGAAAGACTAAGTTTTCCAATCTTTCCTATAATGTCTATGTGTTTTTCTTTATTGCAGAAACAAACAAACAAAACCAATTTAATATGTATTCTATTTTTGGGCATGGATTTTTCCAATCATGAAATCCATAAATATCGAACTCTGTACATAGAATACTTGTATCACAGTACCCTGTATGAAATCACACTACTTTGGAAAAAATGAAAGAACTCTAATAAATGTAGAAATATGTTTGATACAGAGACAAAAGAAAAGATAAATATTTCAAACAAGTAAAATACATTGTTTGGTTGAAAAAAAGAGAAAATATTCCATTATCAATTGCCTTAAAAAATGCACTAAAACTAACCTATAAAAGAACAATAAAAAACTATATAAAGATAACATGAAAGTTAATATTTTATAAATAAATTGCAGATTGAAAACATGATGACAATGAAAATAGAAATCAATACATTCTAGTGAAGTCATTCAGTGCAACATATTTATAATTTATAAAACATTCAAACTGCAGGTGTATTAACGAACCTCACTAATTCTACATCAAAGACAAATCTAATTCAAGTATTAAATAAGATAATAGATAACTAATTAGACAATTAGAATCTAAGATAATGAGGAAGATAGCATCTTTGTGCAGCAGGGCACACAATGAATTTTTAAAGTAAGGTTTGGTTTGAAGTTTTGATTGATTTGCTAGTTTTTGTAAAGAAGCCTTTCAGTTTCACTGTATCTCATAAATAAAATCAAGATCCAGGACATATGCAGATGTTATTAACCATTTAAGAGTTTAAGTTTATAACAAATGATCATTGGGAAGCACTTATCTCTTACTTTAATCTCAAGTATTCATACTTTGTACCAAAGATGCCCAACAGCACAACCATCTAGTAGTTCCCCATTCAAACTATAATGATGCCTAAAACTATTTCTATTTGCCTATTCAAACATTACTATAACTATAAGAATTCAGTAACACATATCAGTAAATAGTTTGATATCGCCAGTTAAGGTTTTTATGGATAAACTAGTCAGGACAACAGTTAAATACCTCATACTTATATTCTTAACCTATTATTTTATAAGTGATACCAAGATATTGTAAAAGTTTACCTTTCAGTTGACTAGAAATAGATTTGTTGGGATCCAACCAATGCTGAAATAGAGAAAATTCTTTAAGAGGAAAGCTAAAACACTTTCAAGTGTAATAAAATTCAGTAACCTGAGTATGAGTAAACTGAGTGATATTGCTAGTTAAGGTTTTTATGGATTAGCTTCACAGGACAACAGTTAAATACTTCATACTTATATTCAAGTGTATTGTAATTTGATAGAGCGAATCACACCTTATAACAGTGTAAATAATACAACTAGTAAATTATATTGTACACTCTGTGATTTTTAAGAATTTAACAAAACATCTGCTCCACTGTACTAGATATATCATATTTCTTATTCAAATAACTGAAGAATTTAACAAAAAAGTCAGTATTGAAGTAAATTTAATAATTGGAGGAGTAAGCTTACAAAACCACGAAACTAAGTCAATTATTGAAAGCATGTGCTTTGAAGGGAGATTCCAATGCACCAATTTTTGTTCTAAATCTCTGAGCATTCTAGTTGTCAATAACTAGAAGATATCACCTAACAGTAGCAGATTATGGTGAGCTTTGACTTATTTCTGAATCCATAGTTTGCGTAAGGTTACATATACAAATAGTAAATGAAATGAAATGAATGGAGTTTTACGTCCTACTTTTCTGCACCTGTACAAATAATAAATCATGAATAAATATAGTTTGAATGTTATAATGCCTATGACATACACATCAGCTTTTATGGCAAAGAATTTGAAGAATATGACCCTATGCCATCAGAGTTTGAAGGGTTCAAATATCCTGAATCAGAAACACATCATGATTATTTAAAGTTTTTAAAATTCCATCAAAGAACAATCAAAATACCTTTACACTATTAAAAGATCATAAAATCATTGACTCATATCTTTACTCAGTGTGCCAGTGTTATTTAAGTCTTATGGCACACTTGAGATAATATTGAATAACATAACACCATAGTTATAGAGGTTTACCAGCAAGTGATACAGTAACAATACAGTGTTACACATGGACTTGATTTCTTCCTTACATCTTGTAATATTCCTTACTTATTATTTGACAATTCCTTACTTATTATTTGACAATTCCTTACTTATTATTTGACAATTCCTTACTTATTATTTTGTAAAATCATGTTCATACTTCAGTATAAAAAACTGTTAAAACTTAGCAATGAATATCCAAAAACATTGTTTTTGAACAGCAGCATTCGATTGATTGGATATCAAATGACCAAGAACATGAGTTACGTAACAATTATGTCAGATCATGGATGAGAAGTAGAGTCACTGCAGGATAAAAAAAAATTACTGAATGGTCTCCGGTGTGAAAAAAGAGAGATCTTTGATAAAATTATATCAGTACTTACCGTTTGTCCCCCTTGATCCACATAGCGTAAACCAAAATAATCTTTCTCGTGTATATTGAGATGTAGAAATACTTTATCTAGGATAGCTTGACCTTTACTTGTATGCTGTAAATATAAAAATATCATTTTTAATTGTATACAAAGATAAAACACAAAAAAAGGAGAGAAACACTAAGGATAACAATAAGGTTCACAAGGATCCTTTCCACCAGCTGGTCCTTGACCAAACCTCTTGGCATTGATCTTTCCCAGATTATACATACAGCTGGGTTAACTCAGAAAAATAAGTCACAACAGCTAATTGTGGCTTGTAACTTGACATTTTGGTAATGGAAACAACTTTAGAATATTTTACACAATGTTCATTAACAGTTAATAAGTTGGAGTAAGAGTAAGTAAGAATGGATCAGAACTAAGATTTGATGCTTTATGCAAACATGGATTTTTTATTTCTTTCAAAAGATTTTTTGATTTTTTCCTTTCTGTCTTTTAAACTTTCAGTTTAAACAGCTGACTGTATGTAGTTTACACAAAACACACAACAGATATCATGTCAAATCTTCAAATTTATTAACATTAAAAATAATATTTTTTAGTCATTAGAAAAGATTGATATGACCCAGATCATTTCTAAAGTCAAGAGATAAAATCATGAAATTAAAAGTGAGATATTTTCACACCATGATGAAGAATGTATGATATTATTTACTATTATCTAGTGTATTGAACTGTTTCTCACCTACCATTTTATCAAATCATCTTATCTAGTTTTGATCAATCAGGATAAATGAATTCAGGGTCAAAGACTTTTAAATATATCAGTCATATATCTTTTAAATATAGTCAGGATATATATTTACAAAGGGTTTCACAAAATATATGAACAGATAAGCTTAGGTTATGTTATCATATTGAAATAAAGTTTGGGCTCTTTAAAATTGGGTATTTCAAAAGGCCTATATATTTTTGAGGGACAGATGCACCATTTTGGGGGTTGATTTTGGTCTTGAATACATGTAAATAGTCTTTAAAAGTTGAAATTGAATGGAAAATGGAAATTGGTATTTCAAACTTTTAATATATTTCACAGTTACACTTGTAACATCAGATATATTTCAAAATATTTCTAGCTGAATATTTTTCAAAAACTATGCAAAAGCCTTTGTGTTTTAGATTGTAACCTGTGCAACATCTCAGTTGAAAATCACCTTATCAATGTTTCTGTTTTTCTGAACCTAGTCTTGCTAACATCTGTCAAAATCAACTATCAGTATTTTCAAATTGTTTAGAAACCTAATTAGTAAATCATGACAGAAAAAAATAAAGTCTGAAATTTCAGGGAACATTAGTCAAGACGTTAAAATGCCTGCTTTATTCTACATAGCAACATAAATCAGTAAAAAGTTTGATGGTAACGGTATCTTGTGATCTACAGAACGCGTGATTCGTCTGTTTTCAATATTAATATCATAGTTCCCTGATGTGATAATGAGCCAACATGGTAATTAACAAAAAAATCATAATATATACAGTGAGTTTTCAGCTTGAAATTTTGTTTGTTACCTTAGAACTAATAGAATCATTCTTGTTTTAGAAATTTGTAATATATATTTAAGATATATTTTATATATATGAAAGCTTTTTTTATCATTATTTTTCTATTAGTTTCAGCAAACTGTTTAATACCTGATACAGTGATAAGCATAATATATTTATTTTTGTTGTGAAATTTTACATGTGAAAATAATTTCAAGAATATCTTTGATCTTAAAAGGAAACAACCACAAATCATGTGTTACCCTGTGTTATCCTGTGTTACCCTATGTTATCCTATGTTACCTTGTGTTAACCTATGTTACCTTGTGTTAACCTATGTTACCTTGTGTTAACCTATGTTACCCTATGTTATCCTGTGTTACCCTATGTTACCTTGTGTTAACCTATGTTACCCTATATTACCTTATGTTACCCTATGTTACTTAATGTTACCCTATGTTACTCTGTGTTATCCTGTGTTATCCTGTGTTATCCTGTTTTACCCAATGTTACCCTATGTTACTCTGTGTTATCCTGTGTTATCCTATGTTATCCTGTATTATCCTGTGTTACCCTGTTTTACCCAATGTTACCCTGTTATCCTGTGTTACCCTATGTCATCCTGTGTTACCTTGTTATCCTGTGTTACCCGTGTTAACCTATGTTAACTTGTGTTACCCCATCTGTAATGAATTTAAAGACAAGGCGACCTCCATTACAAGTTTACCGAGTTTTTGTTTGATCTTATATTAATTGTCTCATCCTACAAACTAGACCAACCATAAACTTACAATTTACATAGGGACTGATTGACCTGTTTAAAACTTCTCACGAATCTTACTGAAACGAAACTATAGCCTCTGAGCACTAATTTGCAGAAATTAGACAAAATCTTACGAGAAAAAACTATTTTAGATAAGATAGGTCTGAATTAGAAATTCACATACATACACAAGGGAGGCACAGAAAGGTCTACATGTATGTAGTGAACAGACATTAAAAAATTTGGGGTTCCAGCAAAAATATCAGAATGGATGCCAACTAAAATATCCCAACACTCTCAATATCTGCCAATCAAATAATATTTCAAAAGAAATCAAAGCTATTTTCATACACGCAAAATCAACAAACAACCAACTAATTCAAAGAGCCATACTAAATCCTTACATTGTCCCCTAACTTAAATAAACAATATAAGTATAGATAGAGCAGATCTGTTGAGTATTAACGTCTTTAAAACTGATTACAAGGGTCAGACGACAATCAACCTCTAGTGAAGATAACAAGGGTATAAACTAGACATTATATCACTGTGGGGTTATCAACTGCTAATTTTACGCCATGTCAGCTAATAAAGACATCAAATTATAACCTTGTTTGTCAACTGAATGGCTGAGACTCCTGTCAACAAGAAATTCTTTTGAATATGGAATTTGTTTTCTTATGTTTATTCAGTGCCAGCCTTGCTTGGCTTAAAAGTGGCTTTCCATAAGACATGCACTGAAATTTTTATTTATATTCTGTTTTGCAAAAATTATGAGGAAATCATCCACCACAATGTAATAATCTGACCAAGTTTGTTTTACATTGTAGAAACAAAAGTCAAACTGACAAACTATTATTGTACATGTAAAAGCTTTACATGTCCCAGATTCACATACGATACAAAAAAGGGTACCAATAGAAAACCTCTTCAGAATGTCTTAGTTAGTTTGAAGATGATAGTGGTGTTGATCATAAAACAATTATTCAGTCTTACATAATGATGTTGTTGTTTCTCACATCAATGTACCATTCTCAGGGGATTTTTTTAAATTGATAACAAATAACTGATGACAGCAGACCCTTATTTAACAAGATAGACCATACAGACAAAACCCTATTGTATAACCTTATTTAATGACTTTATTTATTTTACACCAATAGCCCTATTTGTTGTTTTCTTTTGAACAATCTTTGAAGAGCCTAGTAAACCATTTACCTTGATCAGAGAAAAGCAAAATAGCAATCAACCAATTTACTTCACACCTTAGATTGTTCCCTCTTGAGGTATCTTTTGGTAACACTTATGACAAAAACAACAATGACAAAACCTTAATTACATCACCTATTTTATTTACTTTACACCTTGCATTGTTTTTCGTTTGGGGTCTACTTATCCTTGAACAAAACCTTAATTTCATTCATTTCACACCTTGCATTTTTCTGTTTTTTTAGGGTCTAGTCAGAAACCCTAATTTTATCACCTATTTTATTTATCTAACACATAGTACAACATTGTTTTTCTAGCACACTGTTATTTTAGGGTCTTGGTTGCCTTTTTAATCACCACTATATCAACACCTTTTATATCACCTTTATTGTTCAATTGCAAATATATCTGATACCTTTTTAAGGACCCTAGAAAATTTTCTTGCCAATCTGTTTATTTAATCAACTGAAAAGAAGACTGATTATTCTTTCTTGCAAAGCCAGGATCCTATTTTTATTACCGCTTTTCAAATCCCAGGCCTCATCACTCTTTTGTTTTTCTATGTGAAAAATAGCTTCATAGGTGTAATATCTTTCTGATAGCAGGATTGTAGAGATCCTTTCTGATCGTTGGTCGCACTGTCTACTTTACACCTTTTGTTAGGAAACAACTAACAACACTAGGTATTTGTTAACCATTAACTGTCTGTACTCTGATTATAATAGTAATTATTCTACTGTCCAGGTATTTATTGTCACACCAGGTAAATTGTAATTAATTCAGGCAAATATATATCAATCTTGTAAGATTGGATAAAGTCAAATCAAGTTATAATAAATTCTAGTGACTTCTACAATTTCTGTACAAAAATGTCAAACATTGTATTTGTTTTGACCTGATTATATTGTCAATGAAACTCAAACTCCTCCAAATTACTTTGACATTTTACTATAAAACAAAAACATTTGAGGTATGTAGGTAACAAGCTATTACTGGTACTGTGTTTTTAATTAAGACGAAAAAAAATGATGGACTTTGAAGGTTCATGTATACTCTGTCTGAAATAATAAGAACCTTTAATGCCGTTTCCAAACTTTTTGACTATAATTCTGTATTTGGCAGCATTCTGGACCGAAAAACACTGAGAACCATTTACTATCATATGGATGGATTTCAGACATTTTATGTGATTTACAATGAAGCAAGGGAAAAAATAAATATTCTGTTAATACAACTGTAAGCGATTTAGAAAATTTACAAATTATTTATTACATGAATGCAATTTCTAACATGTATTATGTATGGTATAATCATTTAAACAGAACTTGAATTAGGTATCATCTACAGTTGCTTGTTATTTATCATTGTCTACTGTGTGTTTCATTATCAGTTTTATGATAGTCAATCTTGTTAACTTTCAATTTCTTTCTCTTTCGGAATGTTGAATATAAATCAACAAAAATATTCCATCATTAATCCCACCAAACGTAGAATGTAATTTGAGCATCTGAGTAAGAATTCATTTCCATTTCAACTAACCCTACAAAAGCTGTATAATTCTTCTGTAAAGCAACAAAATCATACTCGGGCTGTTTAGACTGTCCTCTTGGTTACTAGGCATCATTGACGTTTTCATGTGCAGTTCACACCTAGATCAAGAATTCATTGCAAGATTCTAATTCTATAAAGTGATACAGGTACATATAGTTAGTTGGGATAGCTCTTATAACTATCTGGTAAAGAAAACTTGTTACTTAATCCCTTTAATTAGACATATATCTAACAGAAAACACAAGGGAATATATTATGGTATAACACATTTATTTGATAACAAAGTACACAACTATTCAACACAATTTATACCATAATTTTATTCCCTTGTGTTTTCTGTTATATGTGCACTCAGCTTCTAAATGTTGTTCAAATCTTAAACATATATCTATGTAATGGCTGACAAAAATACGGCAAAGCCATGGTCACAAACTTAGTTAAATCATTAATACACCAAAAAGACAAAATAAAGTACTAGACTCATATCTTAGATAAATCAACAAAAACCTTTTTTTCATATCAATTTTTTTTCATTCACCCTCCATTAGCTGAACAATGATTATCCCTAGAGATAACCTGTGATAATAAAAACTCAATGGACCTGAACATAAAATAATTTACATCTATTTAATATGAACTTTACTTTGAAAGCAAAATAAAAATAAATTTAGTGAATATTGAAAGCAAATGGTTGATAATAAAACTTCTCATGATTTCTGAAAAACTTTTGATAAAAATTTAAAATAATCAATATCATAATCTATGATTTTTTGATTAAAATATAACAAAAATTTAGAGCAACAATTTAGACCTTGAATATCAAAATATAAAAATTCTTGTTCAACAATAACACACAAAAAAATTCAAGATACAAAACCGGAAAGACTGCAATTTTGAATACAACTGTACAGTAATTTAAAACGTCTAGACTCTGAAAAAAAAACTCCCCTAATTATAATCTGTACTGATGCAGATAGATATATGGTATATGATATTAGTCTATGATATTAGATAGCAGTATATAGCCTATTATAACTTAATAAAGACAAACTCAACTTAATATAATTATTTAGATATGGGAAAACACCACAAATTACTTGGTAATCTTATATTGAGAAATATCTATATAATACTACAGACAGTCAGACAGAGTTAAAACTGTGAAAAAATTTGTGAAAATCAGAGTATTTGTTAAAAATTTATAATCAAATGAGGTCCATCAAATAAGGATAATTACTCCCTCTAAAAGAAAAAACAAGCAATTTTTACAAAAATTTATAAATCTAAAAAAAAAATATATAGTCCAAAGCTCTGGTCAGATATGACTGGTTTATATACAACCAAGATATCTAATAAGACTGGTATATACAGCCACATCAACAACACTGCTTAATTTTAACCCAAATGATCCATTACTCAATGTCGTATATGATATAAGCTTATGTAAAGTGACTAATTAAAGACAAAACTCTTAAGAAGGTATTACTGATAGGAAACATAACATGATATGTGGGTAGAGTAGGAGTGTATTTACATTATGAAACGATTCAAACAATGTCTATCTTGACTTGAAGTTTTAAAGTAGAATTTAACGACTAACACTGATGTTAAAACTTGTGGACGTTTGGTTTACTGATAACTGGTATGTCAACATACACCTTTCACTTTAATCTAGCTACAGTCAGTCACTTGGTTATCATTCAAACATGGAGGGTATATTACAGAAGATGGACAGATAGTGGTCGTTAAAATATGTTGCCCTGGACAGAAGTTTTATAACAGAAACTCGCTTGACATATGCCTAAAACTAGAATGTCAACATACACCTTCACTTTAATCTACAGTCAGTCAGGCACATAGTTATAATTCAAACATGAGACTATAGGCTCCACTGTAAATATTACAAAAGAATATGGTCCAATCTTACTGTCCAGAAGATAATGTCCAAAACTATTTTGACATGCATAAACTAGAATGACATTATACACCTTCAATTTAATCAAGAGTAAATCAGTGAACCACTCTAAGATATAATTCAGATTCTACCAGAATAACCCTATACAGTAGGAGATTAATGAGAAGAGAATCTAAACTGGCAACTCAGAGATCATAATAACAACTTATCCAAAACTCTACTTGACAATATTTAGTATATACAGATATCTGATATTTTTCAACATACACCTTTCGTAGTCTTTCACCAAACTATAGTCAGATAGTCAATCATGGAGCATACAGTTTAATTACATCATTGATTCTTTATTGTTTTTTTTTCAAAACAGTTTGAGCTAAATATTATTTTTTACACAGATTGTCAGTCAATCTTAACTTAACTCTTATTTTAAATTAAACATGTTTCATACTGTTCCATTATAAAACTTGGCAGAAAGCATAAATAATAATAAAATCTTGAAATTTGAACCTCATGCAATATAAAATAACTGAAATACTTTCAGAATTCTGCTAAGTCAGTGTGACATAAGAAATGTTATATGATATATTAAATTTGTTTGATAATAAATCCTACTTTCTTCCTGTAAATAAAGATTTTGGAGCTCTCCAAGTAAACTTTATTATAATGACAAGACTAACATGCAATATACATGTAACAAAAAGTACTGTACCGGTACCAGAAACCAGAAGAGTACAGTTGTATCATTACTCCTTAAATCAATCTTATCCATCATCTCTGTAATCATTAATCTTAATCAAACCCCCTGTCAATAATCCCTAATCCCCTGTGACAGTGACATTGTCACCTGTTAATTGGATTGTAACTTACCTTGACAGAAATTGGTAACTCTGTGTCATCTAAAAATAGCACAGTGCAGGAACCTTCCCCATTCTTATCCACAAACCTCTTGTCTTTATCACCCCTTAAAAATCGAGGTAGCAGACGAGATAGTCTAAAATGTGTCATTTTCCATTCATCAATTAATCCACAAATTAAAATCCGCGCCAAGGTAGACAACTTCTTCCTAAAAACCTTGATTGGACAGGTGAGAGATCACAACGTAAACAAAAACATTTTTTCGTCTGCGCCATTGACATTAAAACTAAAATCTAATGAAAGTAAAAGTTCCGACTAAAATCCCCCAAGACATCCAATTCATCTCGGTTTGGGTTAAAAATTAAAAACACTTTAAAAACTGATAAAACCCAGACAAAACTTTCACAAAACTTTACTCCAACTTCATTGATCAGACATGCGCAAGAGCACCTGTACTGGCGCATGCGTCGTTAGCAACTAACCTTTCCACTTCCTTTTCCTGTGAAACTATCAACATGGCGGTACGTGAACGTCTTCTCCCATCAATTAATCCTTCTATATCTCTGCAATCATGGGTGGATCTGATGCATGAAGCCTTCTTAATGATAGAGGAACATTCATGCATTCAATCGACATTACTTTGACATGATTACTCTCCTGAGTTCTGCCATTTTATAAGGCAATTTCTATGACATACCGAGATTATTTTTCCCCAGAATCTGAGATGAGAGATCAGATTTTCTTGAATCCTTGTATGTTTATCTCTAAATTGATTATTCTGGTAGAGGCAAAAATAAAGATGTGAATAATAATTTTATCGTAGACGTTTAGTATTCACTAAAGAGCTAGATTTCATTATCTTGTGCAATAAGTAATGAAAGAGGGAGAGGGGAATACATCGGTTGTATGTTTAAATGTTTATAGAGTTGAGTGAGCAGATTTCCAGCCAAAATTTGATGTCTTTTTACCCATCGTACTCATAAACATGTCAAGAATGAGCAATCAGTTTCTTGCATTGATGAAAATATGTTGATTTCTTTCAGACTGAAGCTGAATTGAAGGAGTTGGCTGAGAAGAAAAAACGGCGTACGTTCCGTAAATACACCTACAGAGGTGTCGATCTTGATCAGTTATTGGACATGACCAGGTAAATGGAATTATGAGAACATTACATTTCTTTAAATTGAATTACTTATGTTCCGAGTAGGTCAATTCAACATGAGTCTTGGCCTGTAACTGGATTGCAGTTGCACCAGAAAAATCAGGAAAACCTCAGAATTCTCTAATGGTATTACAGGAGTATTTGATCTAGAATGCTGTAATGATGAAAGAAACACTTAATGATCCAAATGATTTTAAAGTGGAACCCTTTCTGAACTAATTTCTGTTTTGACAATAGTTTAGTCAGGATACTATGGTGTTGAAAGACTTTTTTTTTTTTGGGCGATGAGGATAAGAATAAGTAATGATGAAAGAAACCCTTCATGATCGTAATGATAATAAAGTGGAACCCTTTCTGAACTAATTTCTACTTACGCACCAACAGCACTGCAGTTAAATTGAAGGGTGAAAGGGTTGTAGTTTTTGGGATGCGGGGACCAAAAGAATTTGTAATGATGAAAGAAACACTCCATGATCCAAATGATTTAAAAGTGGAACCCTTTCTGAACTGAATCTAATGATTGTGTACAGATTTAGACTTGCTTAAATGATGCCCTTTGATAGACAGGATTTAGGTATTAGGGTCTATTGAGACGAGTCTCGTTGAAAGCACTGGCTTAGGAATGATTTTGTAATTATGAAAGAAACACTTAATGATCCTGATGATAATAAAGTGGAACCCTTTCTGAACTAATTTCCATGACTACAAAATGTAGCTCATCAAGAATAAAAGAATGCTGAATTTTCAATTCAATAATTTTGATACTATTAGTCTAAAGCAATGATGAGAAATGATCAGTATGATTCAAGAAGGGTTGGAACACTGCTCTAAGCTTTTTACTTTGACCACTGAAATGGCACTTGATCCAAGAGATCCCCTCTAGTATTAATTCTTGAAAACTCATCCCTTTTTTTCTACTGCATTGCTTCAGATTCCAATCAAAGACATTGCTTGATATAAGGCTGGTCCCTAAAATATTTTCTTTCCTTTTCAGTGACCAACTCATGGAATTATTAGGCTCGGGTGTTAGACGACGATTTTCACGAGGGTTGAAACGCCAACCTATGCACTTGATGAAAAAATTGAGGAAAGCCAAGAAACGAGCAGGTCCTTTTGAGAAACCAGAGGTAAGGAACTTGATTAGAGTCTTGAAATATTTGAAGAAACTGTTCAATAAGTATAAGTGAGAACACACGTGATGACTCTGGCCTCAGAGGTGATATGACTAAAGATGCATAAATTAAAGCAATATGGCAGTAAATAAATAGACTGTAAACATGATGATAGGATTACAAGTCATTTGTTGATAAATGATATTCTCCGGCTGTGTCTGATTTACAGGTTGTCTCCCCTTGTTATTCATTCATGATCAACGAGAATAGGTTTTTAATTGAAGGTTTATCAAGCAACTGTTTTTTCTTTTGAGCGTTTATCAAGCAACTATTGCTGCTATCTGATGGCATATTATCTTGTACATCTTAATAATAATAATAATTTATTTCTATAGCGCCTATAATCCAGTAAATGCTGCTCCATGGCGCTGTTGTACAATATGGCATATTACAAATCAACATTACATACATAGAAAAACAAACAATGAAACTTCTTATCGAATCAACTTTATAAGAACATGTAGATAACAGATCAATTAGCTTTTGAGATATCAGATTTTATCTCTGACTTGTTTTTTCTCCCAATTTCAAAAGGTATGATTTCTCATGTCATATTCTGTCTTATTTCAGGTAGTAAAGACACATTTAAGAGATATGATCATCGTACCGGAGATGATTGGCAGTATGGTAGGAGTTTATAATGGTAAAGTGTACAACCAGGTTGAAATTAAGGTAAGCCATTCCACTGTACAACATGTATCACCAGAGAGGCTATAAAGAATACAATATGTAGCGTAATAAATAACATTTTATCTTCAAAGTTTTATGGATATTAGATTATAACCGTTATTTATTTGAAATCTAAGCTTATTTCTGTCACAATTATGTTCTCATATGGAACTGGTTCTCTTTGATTTTTTCTGCATTTGGATGCAATTATTGATCATAATAAGATTAAATCTGATAACTTCGTAACTGTAAAGATGATGATAGGATTATAAGTCATTTGTTAATAAATGATATTCTCCGGCTGTGTCTGATTTACAGTGAAAAATTATACATTATTATCTTTATGAACAATAGAACTTCCTCAAAATATCTAAGGATTAACAAAGTATAGTATTTCTCAATGTAAATGTTAACATTGGTGAAAAATTCTTAACATACTGAGTTCCCAGGGGAGAGAATGCAACTCATAATTCTTGTCAAAGATGATTATTTTTGTTTAGAGAATCTTTATATCTAAAATTCCAATTAATACATAATTCGACATTATTTCAAATTAATGTTTATTTCAGTTTAATTCGGTTATGTATGAATAAAGAAATTTTGTTTGTTTATTTTCAGCCTGAAATGACTGGTCATTATTTGGGTGAATTTAGCATTTCCTACAAACCTGTAAAGCATGGTCGTCCTGGTATTGGAGCTACCCATTCATCTCGATTTATTCCTCTCAAATAAATACGATGTACAAATAAAAAAAAATCTTTAAAATATTTTGTTATATATTTACAAACATAGCACTGTGAATTACAGAACATGTGTTCAATCTTGAAAGTCTTGGGAAATTCGGAGTAAGAGCTTCTCCTATTAATGAAGGAGGGGACTGGCAAGTGGGAAGGATTTGAGCCATGACACTATGGTTGTGATGTCCTTAATGTCCACCATGGGCACTGAACCTTCGCAGGCTTCAGTGGGATATCCCTATGCTCTAAACTTGGGGGAGTAGGAAAGATCCATCATAGGGGAGGTGGATGTATCAAATGAATGAAGATTTGCATGCAACTTTTCTGCTGCTAATGGACAATTGAAGACAAGCAATGTCATGCAGTATGCAATAATGGAAATATTGCCAGGACAGTGGCAACAGTCTACCCTTTATGGATATAAATAAAGCAAGACTTGCAATTGGTTTATACATGTAAAATGGATTTGGTTTTGCCTTTTTGTATTGGTAAGATCAAATAATTCAGATATAACATAAATCTACTGAATTTAACAACAAAATTGTATCATAGAGAAGATCCTCTCCCCATCTTGTGTGATTTTGACTGAATGCAATGCAATACTCGACAGTTGGCAAATAGCTGAATCTAGCAAAACGGTTTACATTTGTGTGCATTGACTGTGAACTATGAAGAATTTATTGTGGTCTGGTACCAAGCCGCTACAGACTACAGTAAATTTCTCTTTAGACGTGGAACATCATCAGATATTTCTTGTCATTAGAACTATATTATCCATCAAGAATCTAGTAAACTCTTGGCATCGGTTATAGGGATGGTTTTCATTGTAAAGAATTTGGTTCTTAATCCATGGAATAAGCTTATCAGAATGAGGTGCCACTGTCACCAAGCTAAAAACATTTTTCCTCACCAATTACCTCCCTTTGTAAAGGAGAAGTATTTGTGAAAACAAACTTTAAACGAATGCCTATCAAGATTCATTATCGATTTCACTAGAATTGTTCCATCCACCCACAAGATAATTCTTGACATTGCTGTTGATTTTGTTTGGAAATGTGAAATCGAAATTTAATTTTTATCAATTTCTGAAAACGAGCACCTCCCTTCTGACGTCACTTAGTAAATAAAGATGGCTGACAATTCTGACTTCGGCGATTTTCCACTCCATCAATGTGTGTTTAAAAATGATTACAAGCGATTGTCACAACAAATCAGGACGCACGATGTCGGTCAGAAGGATATCCACGGTATGGAAAACATTTTACCATCATTTAAACTCTACAGAGGTTGTCATTGACGATATTCTGGCATTTTGGAATGACCTGTTTTCTTTCTGAAAATCGAGGCAGTTCGATAAGACTAATTAAATTAGGGAACGGTTCAGTTTATTCGATGAATCACGCAAAATAGTTCTTTTAGAAGCGTGCCAGGCTAATCTGTTGTATCGAGAACCAATTATGATTAGCACGCTATTTTTTTATGGTTGGTAAACAAGATTGCTAATGACTGACATTGACAATGTATTGTCTTGCCACCAAGCAAGGCCTTGGTTTACTGTGAGTCAATATCCTATTAAACTAAAATGTTAGATAATTTGTCAGCTCAACAAGTTATTGATTGGTCTAATTGTGTGTTAATAAAAGCTTTTACAATAGAAAATCAAATTGTAGCAATGATTTTTTTAAGCCTCCATCTCTTTAACATCAGTTTTCTCCCAGTTACAGTGTTAATAAATGAATGAAATGGCCCATTCCAAAAGTTGACAGAAGACAAATACTAATTATTGGAATGTTCTAAATATTTGCTTCACCAGCTATAGAGCTCTTTTAAACCAATTTGGTGCTGCCTGTTTGTGTTGACTGTCAGATTTAATTTTGATATCCTGGTTCAGTCAAGTCATAGACCAAAAGGGACATGCTAAAGTTGGAATTTCCTGTTTAATTTGTCACAACTCTTTATAATTGAATCAACTAAATACCACAGATCATGCTTTTGATGAACAGCTCATCTTTATGGAGACAGTTATATGTGCTCTACAAATTGAGCAACGTTGGTGATAGGTGATCTTTATCCTTTTTTTTTATACAGGAAACACACCACTCCACCTGGCTGTTATGCTTGGAAGAAAAGGTAAGAAGCACTTGCTATATTGAGAAATCACATTTGTTATTTGCATTAGTAAAGCTTTGTAAATACCTAACGTACCGGTACTATAAATAGAAGAAGTGTTTCATATAACTGAAACTAAAAAGGCAGGATCTAAAGTTTGGACCAATAATGATTGATGATCAGAATAGTATCTTGATTTAAACAATTTTTAAAGGATCCCGTTGCATTGTAATGTAACAAGTGATTTGAACTATTTTTAGAATGTATACAGTTGTTATTAGGCCATGGTGCCCCAATAAAAGTAAAGAATCTGCAGGGTTGGACACCGCTAGCTGAGGCTATTAGTTATGGAGATAGACAAACCAGTAAGTACATTTTAATTATCTTCTTCCTCTATTACAACAAAAGAATGACACACCATGAAAACTAGCTTCATGTTTTCAAATAGAAAATCTATAAACTCTTTTGTGTAATAAACTGTTCACTTAGAAGTGATGTAAAAATCAATATTTAGTTGATGTTTGTATTTTAATTGTTAATAAAACATATAGAGCTAATATAATATTTTATATGTTGTCAATTTCTTGATTCACTCCATTTGTGTATTGAAATCCTCATAGAAGTACGTTTAATGAACCATCATTATAAAATTCAGCCATATATAAATGTCCAAGGCTTATCCTATATGATTATTTTGGAGGCCTCGTTGTAATAATAATATAGTATGAAAGTTGGACCATATTATATTTGATGATTTTTCAGTTTTAAGTATTTTAAGAAAATTAAAACAACAATCCCGAGAAGTATTAGAAGACAGAAGACCATCTTTAATACGAGCTCTCAAACATATTGATGATTTTTATCTGGAATTAAAATGGGATTTTCACAGCTGGGGTGAGTAATACTTTAGTGTTTCAACAAACCATTTTATTAGGCACATTTCTGCAAAGTTACGTGATATGTAATGTTATAAAAGTGTTTATTACCGTATAATTAAAGTTTTGTAAATTAAATTATTTCAGTACCCCTAGTCTCGAGAATATTACCGTCTGATATTTGTAAAATACACAAACGTGGACCATGTATACGGTAAATACTATTTCTTATGTCCAATTTCACGACACGCCTCCATTTTGCATTGAACAACTACACACATGCATCCCCAGTTCCCAACCTAGGGTGTTTTCACCCCCTGCGGATGTGGGACTAGGGTGTCAGGGGTGTGGCCAACTGATGGAGGAGAAGAATTTATTTTGAATTGAGAGATCACCTCACATCATCACATGCTGGAAATGTGGATGACATAAATTTTGAGGGTGTTAAAGGTCCAGGTGATTGCTTCAGGGGTGTGAAGGCTGAAAAAGGTTGGGAACCACTGCTTTAAATCAATAAGAAGCTATATATGTGTTATTGGAAGACCTCATTTGTAAAATTAGGGATGTTTTTAGTTGCGTGCTTTCATTCTTATTTTTCAGACTGGACACAACGTTAGTAGATTTTAATGATATGCGTTGGGAACGGGGTGATATTACGTTTATTTTTAATGGTGAAGCTCCTCCCAAACAATCTCTAACAGTTCTTGATAATAAACAAAAAGTTTTTCAACGAATTAGATATCAGGTAAGACCTCTTTTCTATCAAACCAGTTTTCCCTTGCAAGTATTGATAATTGAAGGGTGAAAAAGGTTGTAGATCTCTTTACACTCAGAATATGACATCTTTCCTCATTGCACACTGCCATGACTTCAATAACACAATAAAAGTGCAGAAAATGAGAACATAAGGCTTTATTTCAATAATATTTCTAGGAAAGTGAGATGGAATTAGAAGATGAAGTAGATATTTTGATGTGTTCTGATATTATGGCAGCTCAAATGTCAACTAAAAATATCACGTTCTCTCGAGCTCAAAGTGGCTGGTTATTCAGAGAAGATAAAACAGTATGTCATTTTATTTAAAATATTTCTTTCGTATTTATCTGTAAAACAAGATTTTATACTTCTTGGGACTAGCTCAATTCATTATTGCAGACAAGAAAAATTGTAATCTTTTGTTTGATTTGACACATAGTTGTGGCTGATGCACAACATCTATTCAAATTGAGCCCTAACAAATAATAATTCATTGAATTGATATGGACTTGTATACTTATTTTGATACTATGGATCTATGTTCTTATATTTGAACTCTCTTTGTGAGGTTTTAACAATTGATTCAATTTTATTTTCTTTCACGCTATCAAATATATGCAATATTTCAGGAAATGGTGGGAAATTTTAAAGCTGATTTTTATGGTGTAAATAATATGACCCTAGAATCTCGGAAACGACGAGAACATTTATCTTCAGAAGATATCCAGAAAAATAAAGCTATTATTGATAATATAAGTAAAGGTGGCTGGGATAATTGTGAGGTATGTAAAATTCTCAATTTCTCAGATAAAACTTTAAAGGCTCTGATTTCTAATGTAAAGTAAATTTCGCAATTCAAATACGGAAAACGAAGTAGGAATCTTAAGTCTGTCACAAACTGTTAGTTAAAATTTTGTAGCTTATTGATTGCTCATTGCAAATCTTTCCCTATGTGAAATGATATAAACTTGGAAAGTAGGAGGTACTAGACAAGGGCCAGCCCCTGACAGTAGAAATGCCATGGATTGTATAATAAAATCTCCTTTTTTTGACAGTTTGACAGGCGTCAATCATTAACCCCACCTCCAGACCCTGATGTAAAATGGGAAGAATATATATCATGTAGCCCTGGTATTCCTCCTGTATTAGGCCGGGTTCCAATAGCTAAAGAAAATTCAAAAAGTTTTAGAGCCACAATGGCTATGGTAAGTTATGTTTTTTCTTTCCAGAATTTCTGATATTTTCATTACTATCAATATTTCTAGGACTAATGATTTGCTAGTTTTATGTCAAGTTTTTTCAATGCCTAGTTCTCAGTGTCTCATCAGGCCAATTATTTTGTTACCAGTGCATTGTTTTTAAAAAGTATTGGTTAAGTGCAAAGATCTGATATTATTAAAAATTTGTGTACATCAGTTGTAATTTTTTTTTGTTTAGAGTGAAGAGTTTCCCATGACAGTTGAAGTGTAAGTTGAATTCACTTTTCAATATTTTGTCTTTTCATATTTCCACGGGAATATAAATGGATAAGTTAGCTATTTTCAAACTGTATATAACAAGCATGGACCCTTTTGCATTTTACAGAATATTATTTCATACTTGGTTTATTTAAGTTTTCATTCCATATTTTCGGCTTTCTTGGTAAGACCGTATCCATGACAAAACTTATATCTATAATAGTACTATATTCATTCCATTTCAATTTATTTATTGTCTTTATATGTTCTACAGATTACTGGATGTTTTAGAAGTGGTGGCGCCGTTTAAACAGTTTCAGAAGTTACGAGAATTTATGACGTCCAAATTACCTCCAGGTTTCCCTGTTAAAATAGGTTTGTTGATGTTCTCATTACATTTATAACTCCTCTTCAGCTAGCTTGCTTTCTTTACTCTTTTCTATTATAAACTTTATAGTGCCTCATGGAGCACAAAACTGGAACTTTTAATCTTCCATTCCCTTCTTTTGTTAGGCTTACCACTCAATATTATGGTGTCCGTGTTATGCCACCTTATTGATATTTTTTGTCAGAATTGGGTGTTTTACAGTGACAGTGTAATAAGGGGTGCACATTATACATACTTGAGCAATATATTCGCAATTATACAGTATATGTTTATCATTGCAGAAATCCCAGTTTTCCCTACTGTCTCAGCAAAAGTAACCTTTACACACTTTGAATGGAAAACTAATCTCGAAGATGAACTTTTTAAATTACCTCATGAATATAGAGAAGATCCTAATAGATTCCCGGATTTATGACTCTACACAGAAATCTATTTTTATCACATTCTAACAAGTATTAAAGAGTCACCTCCCTTGGTCTTCTCCAAGTATGACACCATGGAAACAGACGCTATGGAAGTGGATGTCATGGAAACTGAAGAAGAGAATAAGACTAAGATGGTTTTTGATTGGGTGAAACTTGATTTACCAATGACCAATTTAGGAAATTCCAGTACTGAACTAACTCTTTTATTTTGACTAGTCTCTCCGTGATATTAGCCCGTCTTCATTAGCCGGCATGATGCAGAAAAGTAGGAAGTTCAATTCATTTCATTTCAGTGATATTAGCAATGGGGGCACTCGATTGGTGAGTCATGCACCAGCTGAAATCGTGGAATAAAACTGGCCCTTCAACGATACAAGTTGGAACTGCGTTCAGACTGCATTTCATACTACATTCCACGTGTGACTGAACAAAATAGGAGGTGCAGACAGAATTCAAAATGCCAGAAATAAATAGAAATGAAAATTTTGTATGTGACATATTACAGTTCTGTACTGTTCAATTTAGGCCAGATATGGAACAAACAAAACGTGTTAAGAACTTGCCAATCGAGCACCATCCATGATTCTGAGATTTGTAGAATCTATTAAAAAAATTTCAGGATATTTTACATCATATGTGTTGCTGACACGCAGAATTTGTATTGACGTCATTTATGCATTTAAAATTCATCATCCATTATATACCCATCATTCCTCATCATCCTTCATCTGTGGTATAAGCAAGCAAGCAACGATATATATCGCATCCAGTATCATTCAAAAGATAAACATGAGCAGTCCATTATTATGAGGTAGTATAAGTAGTTTTGGACATTATATTAGTATGGTTTATATAGCCAAAATACTACTTATTCTACCTTAAAACAATATAGACTGCCCTTGTTTATGTTTTTAATTAGAACCAGATGTGCATATCTATATATCTTTGTTCAAATAGACCAGTATGGTTTTAGTGCTAATTTCTTTCAAATCAGATGTTTTTTTATGTTTTGATAAAAGATTAGAAATATTATTAAAACTATAAGGGTATAGGTTTGTATAAGAATGTTTATAAATAACTTTATCATATGTATTGACAACTACAAAATCATTTTTTTTTTTTCAAGAAATATTGGTTTTTTTTTACTAATTTAGTAAGGACATAAAATAACTTTTTTTTTAATTTTTGATCTCTTAAATGTTTTCTACAATCACTTATAATAAGATCTGTTAAAACCTAAATTTTTTATTTTTTAATTCATGTTTGTTTGATATTATTGATCTGATTTTTATGATTTACTGAAATCTTTTTGTCTTATTTTTATGTTTGTTATTTATTTAAAGCCTATTGCTATCCATAGGAAGAAGGCGCGAAATTCATTTACTTCTGCCATCAAAGTTAGTTAGTTGGTAAATCAAATTTTGTAGATTTTTAAAAAGTCAATTTAAATATCAACTATAAATAATCTAATAGATGGTGATGAGAACATACATGTAGTCTCAAAAAGCACCGGCCTAGTTCTAGAATGGCGAAACTCTGTAGAAATTCAATGAGTTTTTGACATTTAGAGACTTGGTTCAAAGAAAAACTTTTACAATTTACTTTTCAGTTATTTTTAATTTCATTGTTGACTCTTTATTTGTTAGTGACTGTTAGTTATTATTTTTAAAGGTTATGGAACTTTTCATATTTTTAACCTGCAATCAGTCCATTTTACCCCAAGTTACCCCTTGTACTTCATTGGTCTATGTTTGAATTCAGGTAATATTGAAACCAACGAAATTTGGGTTTTTTTTATGGGTACTTGTTCATGTTGTATTGTAGTACCAGTTAGGTAATCTGGGGTGTACGAATGATTAATAAATGTATAGGCATCAGGTGAAATCAACTTTAAAGGGATTATAATGAGGTTTTCTTCACTATTTATGTGTATGGGGACACTATGATAGCATCTATTTGCACCATTCCAATTTTCAGTCAGACGTCTGTGGTTCCTGCAATTCCACTTAAACTAAGTATTGTATAACCTCGTAAAAGCTGCTAGTGATATCTGATAGTCATGGTGGTAACTAAGCAGATTTGCCACCCCAAAAAATCATCTGTATTGGAGATGGGAACTCCAAGTTGACAAATCAAATTACTGAGTGCTGTTGGATGTACATGTATAATATGTATTCTAGTGTTTATATGTATTTAAGTTACAGTCCAAATAAAGATATTTTTGTGCATGTCCAGGTAAATTTCATCTAATAAACAGTCAGCTGCATTTATAAGTTCTAGGTGGCACTCGATTGGAAAGTTCAGAACAGGTTCCTCCCTCAATCGAGCCGTATAGAAACCGAATGTCATAGTCAAAATTGTCCATCTATTTTCTTCTCCGCCATTTTGAATTCTGTCTACACCGATTCTATCGGCACACGTGGAACGCGTTCTGAACTCTGTTCTTACTTGTTTTAAGGAACGTCTGGTTGATTCTATGAATCCCGAACAAGGAGAACTTACCAATCAAGGGTCTCCACAGTGTGTTCATATTTTTCATGGTTAGGTATTTTATTGTAGCTTCATTTGTCTCTCATGAGCTGAATGTTAGACAGAATCATTAATCCACAGTGAAATAAGCTTAGCTAATACTGACCCTTGTAAAATAAAGTGTTTGATATTGTTAATCACTACCTCAAGAATAATGTAGACTGTTTTGAATGTACCTGGACATGAATCAATATCTTTGCTGGGCTGTAACCTGCTCAGTTTCAATGTTTCTGTTTTTGTCCTTGTCTTGTTTTCCATCATGTCAAACTAATAAAATATGAAATATTCAGATATGGTTCCTTTTTCTTTCAATCGCTCCATTTTATTTTTCAGATCAGTTTTAAGCTAAAGTCTTTACCAATGTGCACATATATATCTTTGCTCAATAAAAACCTCAAGACAAAATATCCAAGGATTTTCACAATCCGTATATCCATTTTCATTTGGTGAGTGAATAAAAACATAATATATTGGAATAATCTTTATGAAAAATACTGTATTGTAAGTAGCACTAGATTCAAATATAACATTTCAACAATGGACACATTCAAAATTATATATAATAATAATAGCACTAAACTTGTAAAGGTATATCATGTTCTGTAAAGAAGCTTCCAGAGCTCGTAATTCATAAAAACTCCAGATCCAGGACAACAGTCTCCAATCGAAGGAGAAATTTCTGATAAAGATTAACAAAAAGTCTGTTTGGATATATTTCTTAAATGCCTGTAATAAATAGAAGTGATATATCAATAAGTAAATAGTTTTTTGCCCCTTGATTGAGATCTTTTAATATAAGTATATGGCACAAATATGTAACCTAGTTCATATGAGTTATTACTTGTTTTCATAATTCTATGATCATTATTCATCAACTTGTATATAAAAGCACATTTTAGTATTAGTTGATATTCCTTTTAATCAATAGTAAATTCTTGTCTTTATTGGTATAGTTCATTTTGGCAATTTCAATATGATGATAAATGCACATGCAAATCAGAAGACACAATCTGTCAATCAGTAAGTTAAAGGCACCACTCAGTCTTTATTCAGAGTATAATATCAGGATCTTTCAGTCTTTGATTCAGGATTTATTCGAACTTGATTCCCTGTGCCAATGGAAGTTCTTTACTATAGTTAATTGTACTGAAATACAAAAGTGAAACATAACAAAAACTGTCTTCAGATCATAATAAAAAATAGAGTGCCTAACAGTTTCTATGAATCTAAATTGGAGCTGAGTAGGGGCCATGATTCTCACAAGGGCTCACAGGCAATTCTTTCCGTACTAAAAATGATAAACAGGGAGGGGTAAAAGTTAGGTCAGCCTCTGTTCTAGGGGCAATAAAAGTTTGGAACATAAGGCACAATAAATTAATGATTAGGACTTGGTTAAAAGACCTGGAACAGAAGTTAATAGTAAGGGGTATAGGAATACAATAACATACCAAGTAGATCGTCTCATGTATTGTTTCCAGGCATCACTTCCAGATTCTCTTCCACCACCAGTATGTTTCTCTCCACCTACAATAATACACAGTGTTATTAATCATATAATACACTGTGTTATTAATCATATGATACACAGTGTTATTAATAATATAATACACAGTGTTATTAATCATATGATACACAGTGTTATTAATCATATGATACACAGTGTTATTAATCATATGATACACATATTAATCAATAATACAGTGTTATTAGAGATACTCTCCTATATATAAATACTGGCCTAAGTCACCAGTATATTGTCATAAATTGCTAAAATTATACTGGATGTCACATGAAACTTTCTGTGTATTTTTTAATGAAATATGAGCTCCCCTGTTTCTAATACAAATGGCTAAAATAATGCAATATCAAATTTTATATATAACTTACCAAAAGCTCCTCCTATCTCTGCCCCTGAAGTTGGTATATTAACATTAACAACACCACAGTCTGATCCTTTAGGTCTGGAAATAGATACACAATGTGGTGGGGATTAGGGAGGAAAGAGACAAGATGGACACAAGTTGATCATGCCAACCTTGTTATGTTACAAGGGGAGTTTGATTTCTGAGGATCTTGTCCTAAGCAATAATATTTTCAGGGTTTTCTGTACCCATTTACATCTGGATCAGGTGAACACAAGAAAAATATAAAGTCGAAATGTATCACACATCATAGTCAACACAAGTAAAATGTCAGCATCAATATGAAGGTAGTCTATGAGGAAATAACTTATCAGATACATACCCAATCCATCTAAATATGGTATTAAGATCTTTGGTAAATAAACTACTGGATAATCCCTGCTTTACTTCATTATTCCACTTGATACCCTCGTCTACATTCTACAACACAAGAATTAATGAGGTCCATATTCAAAGATGTTTGTATCCATTACTATTCATCACATACACAAATTCAAAGAAATTTAATAAATAGCCAACTAACGAAAGCACATGCTATGGAATTGCTGTGGAATGTAACCTACAGCCTCACAGAACAAAGACAATCCAACTAAGCTATCCCGCTGTCCAGTTATCAATTTTTTCTTGTCATTAATCAACATATTGAAACCTTTTTAGTTTTTCTGAAACTTTTACGATTGCAGAAACTGGTGAAAAATGATTCAACAATGTCTAGAGATTGTATTTTACCTACCTTACATTTTAAAACATAAACAATAGGAGCGAATGATTCTTTATGTACAATCTGGGCATCATGTTTTAAACCTGTTACTATCGTTGGCTCGACAAAAAATCCTGCTCGATCTACAACCTGGAGAAAGGGAAAATAGATCTTCAAAATCCATTCATAAAACATGAACAGTTTATCAATTGGCGCCTTAAAAATGCCATAGGTCTTAATTGGCATGGTGCTTTTTCATTGAAATGTAGGAGAACCAGACATAGGAATTGATTCTGATAAGTGCTATGGATAGCTAAAATAAATATTTAGACTAGGCATTATATTGCATACAGACAAAGCAAATGGTCAAATGACTTACCTTGCCACCACATTCAATCTTTCCCCCCTGTTTTACTGCCTCATCTACTGCTGTTTTATAAATATTGACACCTTGTTCATTATGCATTGGACCCACTAACGTACCATCTGAAGAAAGAATTAGAATAGTGCCTTTAAATATATTACATCAGTTGAAATAGATAACACTTTTTAGAATTACAATCTGACTTTCAGTTTCAATACAATTAAATAAATTATGCAAACATTGGATGGACCACTATCACATCTGATATTACTCTGAAGAAAATTTTGCTAGGCATTTGAAAAGCGAACAATTGAGGATGAGAGGGCAAATATATAAGCTTGTTTGACAGCTGAGTAAGGTATCAATAATCTACATTGTGACTAGAATATAACGTACCCTCGAGAGGATCTCCCATACGTAACTGTTGATAAGCTTTAACTAATCTTTCTACTATAACATCATGTACTTTCTCATGCAGAATCTACAATCACAATTCATTGACTTGTAAGAATTGCTGATTTCTAATTTCAATCTACACAGGGCCTTGGTTTATTGTTCTTTCTGAGCTAGGATTTCCACGTTGCTTCTGACTTGCATCATTGATAAGGGCAAATAAAATCAATAAATCATTATATATACTGGGATGCAGTCCATGACACAAAATAACAGACACTGAGGCCACCACATAAAATGGAAAGACTGGAAGACTAGATGTTAATACATCTTACCAAGCGTCTGGTTGTTGTACATCTCTGACCTGCAGTACCAGCACAGGCAAACACAGCAGACCTGACAACCATGTCTACATCTGCATCTTCATTTACTGGAAGATAAGACACAAACAAAATGAAAACGAAAGTAAAAATATTTTGTTTAAAAACAATTTTGGCATCAGGTTTGTTGGAATAGTGGTCTCACACTCCAAGAGTAATAGGGTTTTAAAAGCTAGAATAAATATAAGGGTCTAACAGCAGTTTTAAGAGGAGACTTCTCCACCAGCAGAGGCAAGATGCTAATGATCTCTACATCTACAAGGTAATTGCAATATTAATATGCAGAAGATACTTACCTACAATAGCATTATTTCCACCCAATTCTAATAAAAATTTACCTGAAAAAATCAAACATAACATAAGTTGGTGTGAAATCAAGCTTGACTTTCAATGACCATTGCTGTGCAACAAGGAATATTTTGTCAGCAGCATTAAGCCCACTCTTTTCAATTACCAGCTAAACACTAAACACACTCTGTCTCAATTTATTGTGCATCCCTAATAATAGATAATCTTACCATATCTTTCATTCACCATTTTAGAAACAGCGTGACCAGCCTGGAAAAAAAAAAGCATCATTGTAGCTAAGTTTCATATATCATAAAACAAATTTAGGTCTAGGATTTCAGTGTTTGAACAATATAAATTTACGAACACAGAAGCTTCAACACAAAAAATATCGTCACGCTGGAAGGCACCTGCCAAGATTAGAAAAGTTACAGCAAAGTGGCTAGTTCATTTGACTAAATCATGAAGTAACTTTAAAAGTTTTGTTTGGTAAACACAGGGTTAATATGAGGAGGCTAACTATGAGTACTGAGTGATCATTATAAAATGTAACAGCCAAGGGGTAACTAAACAATTAAAACATATCACAAATCACAAAGACAACTATACCTGACAACTGCCAGTAAAGGAAAGAAGTTTAACTCGTTCATCTTTAGCCATGGCTGACCCTATGTCTACTCCACCACAAACCATACTACATATAGCACCGGGTAGATTGTTCTCTTCTAATACTGACCCTAGGATTCTAAAATATAGTCAATAGTTCTGAAATATGTAATATGTAAGAGTTTTTACTGACAGCAGAATTCTTTACTACACCAAGAGTAATTCATGTTGTTCATATCCACCTGATTGAGCATAGGAATGTGCATTTTTGTCCCTACCTTGTGACAGCTACACTAGTTAATGGTGTTGATGGAGCCCCTTTCCTAAAATATAAACAAAAAACATTCAGAATTCTGACCAATTTTTTCTGATTCTGTGATTCAGCATAATATAATTTTAACAGTTATTATTGCAACAAGTAAACATTTGAAACAGAATTGTAGCAAACAAGTCATAAAAGAAATATAGACAAATCAAGAAGGACAGACATATTTATGTCAAAACCCCAGAGTTTCAGTCAGACTTTACTGGTAGACACTGGTTATTTGCCAGCCTTTAGCTCTAATCTGATAATACAGCCAATCCACATTGCTTGAGTAGAGTATTTACTTACCACAACATAACATTACCACAAACAAGAGCTATAGCTGAGTTCCATCCATACGGAGCCACTGGGAAATTAAACGCTGTGATACAACCAACTATACCTAGTGGGTTCCACTGTTCCATCAACGCATGACCTGGACCTACAAATATACATCATACAGTCAATGTTTAATATCATTCATCAACTCCAGAACCAGTCATATCGTAAAATAATAAAAAATCTCTTCACTAACAACTAACCCTCATAGGCTTGGCTAGGACCAGCTAGTAGACAGTGTCCTTGTTGTGAAACTTAATTGTTATCCTTGTTAAAAATAGTTCTTTCTTTCTTTTCTTTATTAAGATAATAGACTGTTTTATTGTGGTCTTAAAATATTGAGCATTAGTTAAGAGTTTTCTCCCTTTGATGCAATTATACAGAGCCTTCAGGAATAACAATGACAATGACAAAAGAAATCCATGACATATTTGTTAAACTTGTGTCTCAAGGTATGGTAGAAATGTTGATGAAACCTAAGAATTGATCAAAGTTGGATGAAAATTGAAACAGTGGTAATAAAAATGGGAGTAAAAACCTACGTTCTGAAGGGAAGATAGAGCCAGCAAACATTCTAGATAAACCTACAGCATAATCAGCTATATCAATATATTCCTGGACCTCTCCAATACCCTCTGGTAGAATTTTACCCATTTCTAGAGACACCTGCAATAAACATACATTTGATAACAATATTCTACTGTTGCATTTTCTTCAAATTTCACCCTTGTCCTCTTAAACTTCATCTTCACAATGTCAAGGTATATGATTTACAAACAAAATAACTCACCAATTTTCCAAGTGGCACTAATTTTTCTCTTAAGGCATGACCCATTTGTCTCACAATTTCACCTCTTTTTGGTCCTGGAATCTGGGGTAAAATAAAAATATATTATAATAACGTCCTTGAAATTTTAATTTTGTGCTTCGTTTTCATTGTTTATAAGTACAAAGTTGAAAACAAAACAGGCTTATAGATGGGTGCACGTCAATAATGTATGGCTTCCTATTTCACCCTTTCCTGATTTAGTTTTTAATATTATCATTGTTAATCATTATCATTTTAATCTTTATTCTGTTCCCTCCTTCTATCATTGATATTACATAGAGGCCTAACAATGTTTTTTTTTATGACAATGGGATGTTCAAAGTCAGTTTTCTGATTGAGATACATGGACGTACTTACATCTACCCAAATATTCCAGGCTTCTTCTGCTGACTTAATGGCTTTTTCATAATCGTTTACACTGCCCTAAAATACATTATTATTAATGTTTAAAATTATGGCTGCCTCTCATAACTGTGATATGTTACAGAACACTTGCAAAACTTTCACAATTCAACATTTGTGACAATCGAAGTTTTTAATTTATACACAGGTTTCATAGAAAAAAACAACACTTATTTACCTGAGTAACTTTGGCAATTGGTTTATTACTTGCTGGAGAATAGGAGGTGATTTCCTAAAACAAAAAATTCAGTTTTAAATCATTCATTTCAATTTCATCATCAAAATAAAGCATTAACCAATCAAAATACAACATGAACTCTAAACCACGCCCACATACAACCTTGACCTTTAAAATACTTCATTGAAGTTTCTACCATCTGTCAACTGAGACGAAATTGATGCAAAAACGTGCATAATCTTACTACAGTGATTGCACAGGGATTATATTTAGCCAGAAAGAGCAATGACACAATTCCAAACACGCAGAAATTCAGAAAACATGTGAGTTTTGTCAGAAAAATTTCCCTACCTCGCCGCTACCAAACCAAGTTCCATTGTAAACTCCTGGATTACTCCCAGACAGGCCCAGTTCCTTCAGGAATGAATATTTAGAATCCTCGATCAACAGGCCTGACATGGCGGAATATCGTCTAAATTGAATAACTGGTGAAAATTTACAACTTTTTAATCTTAAGCACTGTGATGCAACACGTACCACGGTCGCCATTGGAAGTTTTTATTTGCCAAAATATAGAGATGCCAGCTTGCAGTAAAGAATTTATTCTTCGAAGGAAACTTTCATCAATCAATGGAAAAATAACTCTGGATAAGTGTTTTAAGAAATTCAGTTTTTGAGAACCATTCAGAAGAGCGGTTTTCTAAATTAGACGCTTTTTGTAATAATTTGGCAGACTGAATCACCTTTCTAATAGTGGACTATTCTAAAATGTAGTCTTCGTGAACCAGTCCCAAATAGCAAGAGATCCGTTGCTGCTTTTGGTGTATATTTACTACGTATTGGCTAAAGTTGATATAACACAGCGTATATCGGAAAATACTACTATATTCAGTCATTCTCATCGCTTATAAGGGCTGCAAAATTCCCTTACAAATGCTTGTCTCAAGCCATAAGAAAGAAAGAAAGACATGGCATGGCACGGGGAAGGTTAGGATTGGGTAGGTTAAGACCTATAGAGTATATAAATTGAGAAATCGGAATTCTGATAATCTTGCATAGCCTGTGCACTACTTTTGTGTACAAGGCATTGATGTAACACAGGGACAGCAAAAACTCTATTTTACTCTTAATATATTTTATTTCCATATATACAATAAATAAATTAACAAAGAAATTGTCTTCAATTCTACTCAATGTAGCCACTGAATGTTCAAAGATATTTATAAGTAATACTAGTACACCAACATAAAGAATAACTTAAAGCCTCTTTTGTAGAGGCCCCTCTCTTAAATCTTTAAACAAAGGTGTTTGTCACAGCACAATTGCTAGAATCAAAACATAGCATTTGTGATGTTTGTAGTAAGACTTAGTCTATTCAAATTATAGTTAAACATAGCATTTGTGATGTTTGTAGTAAGACTTAGTCTATTCAAATTATAGTTAAACATAGCATTTGTGATGTTTGTAGTAAGACTTAGTCTATTCAAATTATAGTTGAACATAGCATTTGTGATGTTTGTAGTAAGACTTAGTCTATTCAAATTATAGTTAAACATAGCATTTGTGATGTTTGTAGTAAGACTTAGTCTATTCAAATTATAGTTAAACATAGCATTTGTGATGTTCGTAGTCCTACACAAGTTTAGTAACATATTTTATTCAAATTATAATTTTACTTTGAGATGCCGTTAAGCATGGTCTCTACACATGAGAGAACAGTGCTTCTTCTATAACACCTTACACAAGTTAAGTCTTGTGCTTAACACATAACTGAAATAGATCTAACAGCAGTCAATGAAACAAAAAGAATTGTTTAAATGCCAAACAAATTTGGTTTCAATAACAAAGTTTGAAGCACCATACCAAGGAAAGATAATTCAAAATTGCACTATTTTGTTACAATGTCTCTCATTTTTTCTGGGCTGCTATTTCTGCGTTTGTAACAATTTCATCCCATTTAGCAAACTGTTTTGACAGCAGGGTGATCTAGTAACTGGTTAAGGAATCATGTAAAATATTTGATAAAAGAAAGTCTGATGTCCTAGACTACATCATCTTTCATCTATCCTAGACAAACATGGATATAAATAAATCAGAAAACATCAATGCCAAAAGATTTGATCAGAGATCAGCTGATAAAGGATCCTCAAGATTGTGGGTTTTTGATTTGTGAAATACGATTCACAAGGTTTCATCAATAAAACTAATATATTAACTGATGAAGAATCAAATTTAGATGAAACTGACATACAATGCTAGTAAAACAATTTTGCCCAAAAGATTTTATACTGTTATTGAATCCATATGGAAATCTGTAATTGGTTAATTAAAGTAATTTTATGATAAAGGATACAATAGTATTATAAGAATCTAATGCTTGTTGAACTTCTTCTGTTATCAAAGCTGTCTGGTCCTAAAATGAAACCATATTCATAAAGAAGGGACAATTAAGAGCTTTGATTGAATCAAATTCTCTGGTAATTTTTAAGATTTGCTTTTAAGGCTGCAAAAAGATGTATACATATTTCAATACAGCACAAGATCACAAAATCCTAAAAAATATTTATGCAAAATTAAGAAACAAATTCCTAGGCTCTGAAATAAGTCAAATAAAGTATTATACCTGTTGTTTAATCTGAACTTGACTCAATTCATGAAGTTTACCAGAAAATTTAGGTACAGCTGAAATTACAAAATATATATTCATTCAATATAGACAAAGGCTGGAACTGTTCCATCTATGGAATATAAAAAATAATTTTTTCCTAATATAATGGCTTGGGTTTGGTAGGCTCAGCCATCCTTACACCATCAAAATGTTTGTCTCATTTCAGGAAATATGGTGTACCGTTTAATCAAACTACAGGTATTTTTCATGACGTGAAAATTTGAAAAGGAGTCTAGTAGAACCCACCTTTAATATGTTCACTGCTGATCATCTCTTCTAGTTGTTGCATGGTGTCTAATCTATTAGCTTGTTCTCTTAAAAACTCTTCTTCTACAATAGACAAAAACAGAATCATTGCAATACAATACATGCAGAACCACATATGGCAGATATTGTTCTAGGTATCTGTTAAAAGTAAAATAATGACTTCTCTACCAACCTGCTAGGACTGTATCTATTTTAGCTGATTCTGATAAAGTCATCTCATCTGTGTAGGCAGGGTCTAACGATAACTTTAATTCATTTACTGAAATAAAACATGTTTCGAATTCTAAGTTTAGCATATACATACATAATGTATCCAACTATGGAAAAAGCCTAGTCACTGAGCAAATAGAGTTGCTTTGAAAGGATGTCCTACTTTTTTGCAATACCTATGCATTAACTCTTATTGTATTCTTATAACCTGCCACTATCAGTCAATTACTTAACACCTATAAGAAATTCGTCAACAACAAAAATTGCCTAGTGTGTGGTGGTTCACAACAATAGACAGTAAGTTGGGTGCCAATCGTAAGAAAATGTGGGCATAAGATGAGAAATAATTTGATGCCTTCAAAAACCTTGATGTTTCAAAGATAGGTCTGTGTGCCAGACTTTTATCTTATTAAAGATTTATTGAACTTACATTTAGTAAAAGCTTTAGGAATTCTTTTTTTGCCAGTAACAGAAGTTGATATTTTATTGTTGATCTCTAACAAGCTATCAATACACTACAATAGAAAACAATATTCATTCAATATTCACCAAAAGACAAATTTAAATTTTGTTCTTATCCAAAACTTGCTGACTCTTTTCCTGACCTTATAACTTAGTCAATGGTATTAATATAGCTACCAAACTATCTTTATAAGATTTATAGTATATGGATTGTGGACACTCTAAAAGATATGTCAAACTGACAAATTTAGATAAACACACTGATCACAAAAAAAAAATGTTCAAAAATGAGTTGACAGAAAAAAAGTCAGCAATGTTCAGTCACAACAGTTGCTAACTAAAGGTAAGCTGTCATGCAAAATATTTTAAATGATGGAAACTGAAATTTACTGCAATAATGCTTGAAATTCAACAGAAAATGAATGTTTTTAAAGATTAAAAGATAGGACAGTTAATAATGAAAACATGCAGTTATGTGAAACAATAAACTACTTTGTAAAATCATGCTGAAACTAATAGTTGTGTTGATCTATCCTGGTATGATGTGATGAGGAGCAACCCATTAATTGTAGCTTTTGAATTTCTCTAATTACACTCTCTGACAAGTCAACATAGAATTAACTGAAATCTTAGATTTTTTAGTGTACAAATTGACAATTTAGGTTGATATGGATGAAGGCATCAGCTGCGCAAAGACAAACAAGGGACCTGACGGTAATGGCTAATAGACATCCTGCATCATTTAACAATTTAAAAGTATACAAAATAAACCTTAGATAACAAGTCTTTATAAATTATCCCTAATCATTCTTATTGTTTCCCTTTGTCCCTTTGTACATTTAACAGTTTTTCTGTCTTATGACATCAATACAATTTACACCCATAGCTTGTCACACCTTTATTTTAAGTTGTTGTTTATTGCAACAACATTTGTTGACATATTTAAAATTCAAAAAACAACTCAGGACGACTGTTTGTTCTTTCCCATATCATGACAAATTGAAAATAACAAGGCCATGACATTGTGTCTGGACCAAATTGAAAATCATTATAATATTTTTTGATTTAAATTGTTCCTTTCGCAAAAAATGTCAAAAAAATGTTAAATGAGGCCATACTGGTATTGATCGTTACACAAAGATGACCTTGGCCAGTGCTTCTAGGTAAATATCTTCTATAACACCCAACACCAAGACCAGTGTTTTTATGTTAACAGTTGATCTGATATTAGGCCAAGTGTCAGTTTCTTATCCCTTCCAATCCCAAGCAATTTAAATGTAATGAAATGAATGGAGTTTTACATCCTACTCTTCTGCACCTAACCCAATCTATTTAAAATTATGTCACTTACTAATCCCCTTCCACAATAAACCATTTAAATAATTTAAAAGAAAATGTTAACATTTACATGACAAAAACATACATTACCTGAACTTTAGTTTCAGAAACCTGTCAAATAAACAAGGTTACAAATTAGAACAAAACACAGAAAAACATGCAACAAAATCGTCCTTCAAAATGCACAAAAACATTGTCATATATTCAAAATAAAAACAATCAACAATCAAGCAGGGCTGATTAAATATTTCAGTGTATATCATATAATAAAAAATATATATGGTTGCTTTCTGAATCTATCTCTAACTATGGACTTAAATGTATAACAGTGATATTATAATTAATGGAGGAAATTGGTTATATTTTGTCTATCACTAAAAATACAAAGTAGAAAATCCTATCTTAAAAAATGATATTGCTAATTTCCGAATCTTATAAATATAAAGTAATAAGGCCAAATGCTCAAATAGAAAAAGACTATATCACAACTTCCTAGCATGCCAGTCAGAAAATTTGTAAGAATACTGCCATCTTAAAGTTTTATTTACCAAGGCAGAATGCAAGAAAAATTCAATCAATATTCTATTATTTGATCAACCTGTCTAAAATTTCCTTTTTCTTGATATGTGCCGTATTAATTACTTGGATATGGTATTGACATGTACAAATAATTAAATGAAATGAGTTTGAGTGAAAAGGTAGGGCGGGGGGTATGATTGTTGAGAATGATGGAGATGACTCATGTTGGTTGCATTCATAATTCTACTAAAACGATCAAACAGAATTCAACGAAACTCGGCAAACGCAAAGACCATGCAATATACCTTCGGATAATGTGCATCTTTTTCGACACAGCCGAAAACAATTTGTTCTAAACCTTCAATTGTTTTTTCCAGAGTGTCAAGTTGTTCTGAGTCGGCCATCTTGAATATTCCAATGATGCGCAACATTTGTATGTAGACAAATATAATACAAATTTAGGAACTAGTTTTCTTCGTAATATCATTCGTATGGAGTGCTGAAATTGAAATCAGTTCATATTTTCAAAGCAGAAAACATAAACTCATTAATACAAAAATGTGCGTCTCCATATTAATAATATTTGATGCGCATCAATTTTAGCAAGTGCTTGATATCGATTATCCAGTCTCTCGAATTGACTTGGTCCGTTGAGGAAGTTCATTTACATGCCAATCATTTAAGAATAGATTTCAAAGCAGACGATTCATGGGATTTCAGTGAAGATTTCACATTATTTTGTGTACTGGTATGATCATACATCTAAACCCTTCCCATACCAAATTTCGGGTGTGATCTATAATCTTTCGATAGATAATTTAAGATAAGATAAAGAATATAAAAGAATGGAGGTTGAAGATAAATTGAATAATATAAATTTATATATCTTCTACCCCCCTACAACCGAATATATCCACTGATCGACTCCAGAGGAAGGAATAATAATGTCATACGTGTCAAATGGGTGGTGATGTATGTGTTTGGGGGGTGGGGGTAGATAGTTGGGAATATCTTAAAACATATCCTTCTGGTACCGTATCCATTTATCCTTTTATCTCTGTGTCGCACTATTCTTGATGAAGCTTGAATGGATTAACCAATCTTAAACATCCCCAAAACTATTACTATGGTTACTATTTAAAAAATTAGAAATCAGACGAGAGTTTCCCGGAACTCCTTTTGTTGATTCAGCAAAACGGGGTTGTTTATACCACGAGATTTTACGTTTCATCACATTCACAAAACTATAACCTTTCATTCATGATTTATTTTTCACACCCACACACCTTTAACCATAGAATAGTTATCCAGACGTTATCGGTTAACTTCCATTTGATTAACAAATACTGGATAATATTTCTATCGCCTCACGCAATTCTTTACACGCGTCATCAATAGTTTGATTGGTTGGTGACGTCATTGAAAGATAAAAATAGATTTGTCACAACGAGTCTGGCGAGGTGATCAGTGCGTGTTTGTCGGTGAAGAAAACCAGAAGTCACGGATCTCAACGGCTTCAAGAAACAATCTGGAAAGATTTTCCATCTGAAAAAAGACAAAGTTGGGAAGTCTGGGAGTCTGAGATTTTGCCGACAGAATGAATGAGGTAGAAGTAATCGTGTCGGACATGTCACTGTCCGAAGAATCTCAATCTAAGTCGGACACGACGCAAAATGATGACACAACACACGACATTCCTCGACAACACGAGGATAACAAGAAGCCGGATGGGGTTTCCCATTTGACAGCCCCTACTCTGCGAGTGGAACAGATTAGGGATGACGATGGTAGTGTCGTTTATACCAGTGAAGAAGACATCGGCAGTGGATTTGAAATTTCTGATGAGGGATCTGGCAGAGGGAGTGGACGGAACAGCCCAATGTCACCAAAGACAGTTGAAGAATTTGTTCCCCCCACTGATGAAATAAGAGACAAAATTGTTACTCAAGTGGAATTTTATTTTTCTGATGCCAATGTCTTGAAGGATGCCTTTCTGCTGAAACATATTCGTAGAAACAAAATGGGGTACGTCAGCATCAAGTTGATTACGTCCTTCAAGAAAGTGAAAACGCTCACAAAGGATTATAGAGTTGTTGCTCATAGTTTGAAACATTCCAAAAAGTTAGAGGTGAACGAAGAAGGGACAAAGGTTCGTCGAATTGATCCTCTTCCAGATTATGATGAAACTACACCTTCCAGAACAGTGGTGGCAGTAAATCTACCCATGGAAAACCCTTCCATTGAATCTGTGGCTGAACTTTTCTCAAAATGTGGTGACATTGTTTTAATTCGGATCTTAAAGCCAGGAAAACCTGTCCCCCCAGATATAAAGAAGCATGCCCACAAACATCCTGAGATTGATACTGCTACGTGTGCCATTGTGGAGTTTGAGAAACACGAGAGTGCCAAGAAATGTGCTGATACTATGACAGACAAGAATGACTGGAGGAATGGCTTAAGAGTTATGGTTCTTGCGGTGAAAAAGAAGAAGGATGAAGAAAAAGAGAAAGGTGAATGTCATGGGGATGGGAGTGACGACAACAAGAAGCAACGAAAACGCGGTGGTAGAAAGAAGAAGTTAAGAATTGATGAACTTGCCAAAGAAAATGATTCGTCTAACTGTAGCAGTGGTTCTGAGGGAGAAAGCTCAAATACTAAAGCTTCGTCTCTCAGTCCACGTACACCTGACTTTGATTCTAATCGTCTCAGTCCGAAATCTTCTCCACGAACTAGTCCAAGGAACAGTCCTCACAATCACAGACGCAAGATTGGCCATGGCAAGTCTCCATTAGCTGACGAGAATAAATTCAGCCCAAGAAGTAGCCCAGAGATGGATCGCAAGAGAATTGATTCGTTTGGATCTACTGGGACACCTTCAAGTCCATGGGTGAAACGTCGACTCCAAGCTGCTAAGGAGATGCAAGATAATGGAAGCCCAGCAGTGAGTCCACATATGGGTCGAAGAAATTTTGATGGAAGCGTGGTGACCGGATTGTCTCCAAGAATGTTGGACATGACAAACGTGATTCGTCAGCCTCGAGGACCGGACGGTTCGAAAGGTTTTTATGGTGGAATCGGCCGTGGAAAGCCCAGGAGCCATACTGTAGCGTAATTTATTTATTTGTTAAGTTTTTTATGATTTATAAATCAAAAATGTTTTATGAAGTTTACAAGATATAAATTTTAGAAGACATTTATTTTGGAAGGAATATCCGAAAGCTGGTGTAAATATTTTCGTCTAAGTAGTAATATTAATTTTTCTTTTGATGACTTTTATTGAATGTGACACGAAAGATGGACGTGTGTTTTTGATGGTGCTCATTTCAATGGATTGTTCATTCCTTAGTTTAAATTGCTTATTAGACAATAACTAAACGCTTACCTCTATTGCTGATTGCAAACATTTACAGTCTAAAAACAAAGTGTCAAGAAAGATTTTGATGTCGTGTCGGATGAATGTTGATGAGTCTAAAAACAAGGAAACTAGTCTGAAAATAAATTGGTCTAGGTCACAGTGATATATTGTGTTAGAATTAGGTGGATTTATTGATGAAATTACCAACAAGTGCTGTAAAATAAACCCTTTAAAGTGGTATACGCCCATCCAATGGGATTATCAATTAAAATTTAAAACTATTTTGTTTAAAGAACAACTGATAAAGTAATGTGAACAGAGAATGCAGAGCAAGTGTAATTTAACTACAAATATCTTTAATATTTCGAAACTATCCGATTATTTTGATAAAATATGGACAGAAAAAGCAGATCATATGTAATTATTCGTCAAGTATCAACAATATCTTGGAACAGTAATACTTTATATATTATGATTTTAGTTAAAAAAGACTCATCATTTACAACATCTAACCTTTGATCTTACCAGCTGATACTGTGTTCAGTGTGTTAACTGACTTGTCTGTGACATCGTGTCATTGTGATTTAACTTTAAGTAAACGTTAATTTAACTTAATTAAATTAAAGGCCTGCTGTGAATTCTGTGTCAAATTGTCACTTCAGGTATCTCTTATGAATGTACTTAATCACAGCTTAGAATGATTTAGAGTGATTTATTATTTGTTTTGAATCTTCTGTTTGAACATAATCCCTGGATATTTTGTGCCATTTCTACTTTTATGCCTTGTTTTCAGATATGATATGAAAATGAAAATTGTCTTAAAGTTGACCTTTCAGAAAGAAACAAATTTTTGCTTATTGGTCGAAAATTAGTTTCGCAAATGTGATGCAATTTTGAATTTGAAATCTTGTTTTGTCAGATTTCAATATCTTAACACGTGTCAAGTGAATTTATATGACATCAAAGTCGAAATTGAAGGAAATTTCCTCACAATCAAGGTACATGTACTTCTTGGTTATGAGGAAAATGAGTAAGATAGCATTGACATTAAGGTCATACTATGTAGAAGTAGATAGGCCTATGCCATAAAATTAGACCATTAAATATTTGGTGTAAACAGGTCAACGTTGTGTATACAGTTTGTACATAAACAATCTTGTTTGTTGCTTCAAGATTTATGCAGTATACTTGTCATCACAGTTGATATGTTAATATTTGCCAGTCATGACCGACTGGGGTTACCGAATACCAAAAAATCATTTTTCTGCTTTGTTTTCTGTTTTGAACCAATATTCAGTATAGAGTCTTTACTCTTATGAAAAAGCTTGGGTAAATTGAACTACGTTCCCTTCTAATTTATTGCTGAGGGGGCATGCATGATTGTACGTCAATACTCAAGTGGTTATAGACTTCTTTTCATTTTCAAATGTCCAGTTAAAATCAAAATGTATTGTTCTCTCTTGAATGAAATCGGTCAGCCCATTTGAATCAAGGGATTGTAAAGAGGTTTTCAAAAAATTTGTATGTGTACCAAGGAACACTGATAGCATTGGTTCATTGATATTCCAATTTGCAACCAGACGCCTGTAGTTCCTGCAATTCTACTAGAACAACGCATTTTACGATGTCACTATCGCAAAGGGCCTTATGTGATACTAGCATTTCATGCTTAGTGACGTCATAAAAGGCTTATTTTTAGTAAATTTTCAGGAACCACAGACCTTTGATTGAAAATTGGGAGGTTGCAAATTGATGCTATCATTGTCGCCAATACACATACAAAATTTTGAAAACCTCTCTACAATCCCTTTAACCAGATATTTTCTGCCTTTGTATGTATGAATGACATTGTGTGTTTGTTTTATCGCTTGACAGAGACAAATATATCAAATGAATTACCCTGAACGATTTCAAATCAACAACTTACTTAATCGATTAAATTTGTGATAAAATCAAATGTTATTTTCTCTTTATCTTGTTTTCTTATTTTCACCTAAAGTTGAATGAATGGTTGGAAATGAAAGGACTTTATTTTGGTGGAGTGTGAGCTATTAATACTAAGTTAGACAGGTTTACTCATACAGAGATTCTTTAAACTATTCCAGCTATTACAACACCTTAGCTTCTCTTTCTAAGCATCAGGGTTATTATGGCCAGACATGGTTGGGAGAAACTTAAAAATGTCTGATTATGATTTAGATCTTAAGGACAATTTGTTTTGATATCTAATGATTTTGCTAGTTTTTACCATGGAAATTGGCAACCTATTGCAATTAACAGGCAAAGGACTTAAAATTTTAAGGCTAAATTCCTGATACTAAAGTCTATGATTTAGGCTAATAGGGCTATTTCTATCTCTCCAAAAGCTGATAACAATAATCAGAAAATTGAGAAAATGTATAAGCTTCAGTGAGTGAATTGTTTATTTGTGAAACTTGAACTATTCTGATTAGACAAAATGAAATAAATTTTATGATGTTATAAATTTACAGTTGAGTTGTTTGTTTTATGCGTAGAATGTGATTGATGGGTTTCAATTTAATTGCATCATCTTGTAATTCTCTGGAAAAAAGTGAATTGAAATGAAGGCAATTTGTTGTACAATATATTCTGCGTACTACTCAGAGTGTTTTAAACTGGCATAAGAAGGAAATCAATTGGGGCCAAAAAAAGATGTCAGAATGCTCAGATGTCGGATATCACAGAGTAGATTGATGGAGGTCATTCAAATTTTGACCCAGCCCAAATACTCTTAACAGTCAAATAAAGATAAGACAGGCAAATACAACTAAGTCAACAGTAGAGTTCTAGTCAGAGTCAATACAGTCAACACAAGTGTCGGCCCTAGTCAGACAAGACTGGCAAATACAATCATATCCTACATCTCTAGCCAGACATGCTAAGTAATCACAGAAAAATTGCTTTTATTGGTACAGCTCTAGCCAGACATGCTAAGTAATCACAGAAAAATTGGTTTTATTGGTACAGCTCTAGCCAGACATGCCTAGCAATCATAACCAAAAAAGCCATCAGATAATTGCTATCAAATCAGGCTTACTGACCTTGACCATCATGAAATACAGTCAATTCACCAGCAAAGAGTTATAGTTAGACTTGCCTGGTAAGTGGAACCATATATATGTATCAAACTGTAATTTGACATGGCTGGCAAATACAGCCAGAACAACATCCCTGAATGTTAAACTAGCTAGTTGTGGGGTATAAATTTATTCAGATCAGATATTAGCCTTCTGTTAGTAACAATATTTGGGTATGATCCAACAAGATTTACCTAAGCTCTGTTAAAGTCATCAGTTGTGAAGAATTCTGTTATATTTCTAGATCTAGACCGAAATATCTGCTTCTATTCCAGCCTCTGATCTAGATGTGAGAGATTGTCAGCTGGTGTAGAGACAGAAAAACTAGGCCCTGTTTAGTGAGGATTTTCCGCATCTTCAGACGGGAGGTTTCCTGACTCTACTCTATCAGACAACTGTCCAAATAGCTATGAGAGGCTGGAATAGAGGCAGATGTTTCAGACTAAGCTAGATAGTGTTGAGAAAACTTGTTATCTTAACTTGAAATGTAACACCAATGTTGTTAATTTTTACATCTCTCTTTTTATTGCACATTTTTGTTTGTAAGGGATATTGTCATCTATTTTTCCATTTTACCAGGAATTTTGAGAAACTGGTACCTAGCTAATAGAACTCTAGCTATCTGTATCACTTTAAAGAATGCAAATCTTTGGGGGAAATGTAATTGAAAGAAAGACAAGCATGTATATTTCGTTGTGATGAATATTATGGAATTCTAATCAAATACTTAAAATTGCACACAAAGGATTTTCTACATAGTATAGGGATTTTACAGAAAAAAGTTTACCAACGTTTCAAATGTAAAAAAAATGTTTAAGGAGCCATGTCCCTTTGAAAGCATCATTACAGTTTCTGAGACTTTATGTCTCCATCAATTTCTTCTAGTTGTATAACATGTTTGTTATTTGTTCATTACCATGAAACTGTAGTAAATGTCAATATAATAACAACTATACTGTCTATCCCTTGACATCATTAGGCACTTTTCATAAGACTAGCCCCGTCCCAAGGAATGAATTGGTGCTGGGGCTCAGATTTTGTACTCAAAAAATTTGAAGAATTACAGAGAGCTCATGACAATTTTGAGCTGCCAAAAACGTATCAAAATCTATATCTTTTTGATTTTGTACAAAGACATTGTAAATGAATCAATCTCCGTTGAACTGAGAAAGGTTTTGCTGGGGCTTAATTCTCACTTGCTGAGGCTCAGCCTCCACGGGCCCCACACTAACAATGGGGCTGCATAAGACGTTATTTGTATTAGCTTAAATTGTGAAGATGGTATATTATTTGAATGCATTATTTATAAATATGAATAATACATAATGTTATTAAATGTATGACAATGTAGGACATAATGATTGATTGATGTTTCCTTAATACAACGCAATTTATTTTCCTTGTTTGTTCATACTTTTAAAACTGAGTATAGATACTCAAAGATTGGGTGGTGCAGGGCTTGCCCTTTACCATCTTGAATTTTTATTCATGAAACAGTAAGTGAAAACATAAGAGGAAAGGGGTCTGTTGTACCAATTTAGCTAAGATAAAGTTATTTAACATCTTTTAAAGGGATATACACTGTAGTCAACTAATTATTTCCTTGAAAAATTTAAAGATCAACCAAGATCACTTTTCTAATTGATAATTCAACTTCCAGATCACTTTTGAGATCACTAGTACTTCTGATATCACTAGTACTTTTTGAGTTCACTTGTACTTTTGAAATCACATGTACTTTCGTGATCACTTGTACTTTTTTTTTAGATCATTTGTACTTTTGCAATCAGTATATCACTTGTACTTTTGCGATTACATGTACTTTCGAGATCACTTGTACTTTAATAAAGCAAACTTCAATCTAAGTAAAGAGTCTAAGGATTCTTAATATCTTGACAAATCAGGCAAGAGAGGGTACTTTTTCTCATTCCCATATAATTTTACACCATATTAGGATATTTCTGCTGTATGTCATAATGCCTTGTTGTGCACAAATATCTCAACAGACAAACAATGGAGGGCAACTTTCTCAATCTTTGAATCTTTTGTATCATGGTTTGCTATCGTCAAATTTATTGCTTTTCATGGTTTAATATTGTTTAATTTCTTATTTTGCACATTTTAAACTATAGAATTTAAATTCCACCTCCCTTTATTTAAACACTATGTTTTTCAAGTTCAATTATTCATTATTGACATTTCTTTTTTAAAAAATAAAATGTCTTATCTTTTAAAAATAACACCAAGCCTTGACTGTATAAAATGATAAACTTCAAATAAACAAGAGCAACTCACTACATATCCTGTTCTAGTTTTATTTTGATGGGTCAACCTCGAGGCTTTTGGTGTGGCTGATATTTTTTTTAGATCTTTCAGGAATAACAATCAGGATCATAGACTGATAAATTACGTCTTAATAGAATTTATCATTCACTATAACTTGGTGGATATAGAACTTACTTTTACCCATGTGACATACAGTACTTGAAGTTTGAAAAACATTGACAAACCCCACCAAGCTATATGACTCTTTTCTAGTTCATTCCAGATTGTTTAGGTCAATACCACACATTACCGGTGAAGATCAACTTATATTTCTGCTCATAAAAGGTTTAAATTTGTGTGCAACCCTTTATAACCTCTAGAATGGCTCAATGATTATACCTATGTGATAGGATAGAATTTTAAAAGGTTTAAGACCCTTTCCCCTCTAATACAATATAGTTTATATTACTGCTAAGTCATTCCCTTTACAACCTCCAGTATGGCTTATTGATTATACCTACGTGATGATAAGGAAATGAAATATGTGAAAGGTTTATGGTCCCTGTAGGGCAATATCACCCTCGTTAAAATAGTATTAAGACTACAAAGATCATTGCTAAGGCGCAGAAAAAGACAATAAAAACCATAATCTATGGCTGAATGATCACAAACAGATAGATAGATCATTATTGACAAGGTTTACATCAACAAACAAATAAATACAAACAGGTCTTTAGGCATTATAGCACACAGGGTGGGAGGTAACCTTTTAAAAAAATCGAACAAGTCCTCAAGGCATAGACAGAGACATGAAACCCAGTAATGAGCCAAACTAGGGACTGAAATTGGTCAGAGTTAAAGTTCTTAAAAGTTCTGCCTTCTACATTAACTAAAATTATTATTATCATTCTAATATTGTCTGAAGCAACACTGATGAAAAAAATTTATTTTAATATGCTCTCTGCTCCCCCAAATTAATTCCTACACCTCTAATACCAGAGCCCTGTGCACCAATCCTTAAGTCAAATATGGAACCCATGAGTTATTTTTAACCTTAATTCCATAAATAGAAATATCTAAATATGTCGAACAGTATTATCAGATTATCAAAATATGAATTAAAAATCAGTCATTTCTTGATAAGGGAAAGGTTTAAAAACAAAACAGTGACATATTCAGGATTGGTGGAGTTTTAGCTTTATATAGCCCTGTAGTTATAGGGGCCAAGGGGTGGAAAAACCCTCCTGAAAATTCTGACAACCGAGCAATTCCATTACTATAACTTAACACCTTAAACCATTGATAGTTACATAAACCTCATGAATTTTTTTAACAAAATAGGCAACTGTTACAGCTTTTCACATGATGAAAACAAAAATTAGTTAAAAATATGAATATTCATGGCAAATTGAGATCATGTCAATACAGCAGCTGAGAACTTGACTGATAACATACATATAACTTAAACTATGTAGTTTTAATGACTTTTTATTTGAAAATTCTGCCAGTAAACAAAATATTTTAAAAGTTTGACAATTTGATTTAAAAATATGTCATTTACAAAGATATAGAGAATGTTTATTTGACAATGACCTTGACTGAGAGAACAAACACAATATGTTTTTATGACTAGCCTTACTATAAATATGTCATTTAACAAGTCTCCTCAAAACATTGACATTTCAATCATTTTAGCATTAAAAAAAATTACCATCTCTGATGAGATATTTTGATCATTTCAGCATGTTTATAAAAATATTAAATTTAAATGTTATTACAACTTGTTTTATGAGAAAACTGTCATTATACAAAATTCGCCTCAAAGCAAAACATTACAAAAATTATCTTGTCTTTATATTTGAATATTTTTTACATGTTTATCAAAAAATTTTGAATCGTACCATCTCCAAGAGACATTTTTACAAGTATATCAAAATATTAACATAAAAATTTTGACATTTTTGCCCACATAATTGTAGATACAGTGTCGTATCATAATAAACATTTGTCATCATGACTTCCAGTGGTAAAAAACTTACATGTTTTCAATTATCTGGCCCTTGGGGAGTCAAAAATCCAAAAAGTAAAAAAATCAAATTAAGAAATTATAATAATTTAATTCAATTAAAAGGAATAACAATATAAAAAACAATTTTCAAAACATAATATGGTCATCAAATTAAAATGTTAGTGCACATCAACGAATGATTCAAAACATACATAGGAGCAGTTCACTTTATTTGAGGTAGTTTATAAAGAAATACCGCACTAAATCTTGCTTGTATAGTTTCAATAACTATTTATTCTACCTACAATAAGAGTGGACTGCTCACGTTATTTTTTGAATCGTATACTGATGTGCAAATGGAATGTGATATGATTGAAATGATATGTCTTAGAGGCATACACTGAATCACTATGATTTCAATCTGTGAATATTACCATTTCTTAATGTTTAACTAATGCATTGCTTCGTGCGTATAAAAGGTTAAGACTTTATATTAAGAATCCAACTCAGTTTCAATATCATTTGGTATCTGAAAACCTGAAACCATTATAACACACTTTTTGATTGTTTTTTATTTACTTTGCGCTCCATTAATACATAGTTAATATCATCTTTCTTCATGATTTCTGATGAGTCAACTCAGTTCTTCCTCTCTCCCTCACACAGTTAGTTTATTATTTTATCATATCCTCAGGAAGCCAGCAGTAAAAATATAAAGACTGGAAGAACAAGATTGTCTATCTGGAACGTAAAGGCCTCATATAACGATGTTAATATTATAGCCATTATTACTTTCTGCCAATATACTGTTTCTATAATACCTAAAACAAGATATTCAGGTTATTTAGAGAGTGAATTAGCATCCTTAAAGAGATTGTAAGGAGGTTTCTAAATGTGTTATGCAAATTTGGACAATTCATGACTTCTATTTGCATCATCCCGTGTGGCTACTTTCATTATAGAAATGCTGAACTGCTTTTAAGTTTTGCTTATAATTTGATGTTATAAATTGCTAAAGTTGTTAAATAAAATGCTTAATTATGATCAAAAGCACAAACCTAAGCTATATAGTATATAAACAGTAAGACACTGACTAAAAATAGAACTTGTTGTTCCTTCTACTGTTTTCTTGCTGCCTAAAATACAGAGAGAAACATAACATTCATACTATTCTAATATATAATTCAGCATTTTACGTCCAATTATAATCTTCAAACTATCAAACATTGAGAGTAAAGGCATCATATTAGCTAGGGTAAAGGTCATAGTGGATGATTATAAGTGCTATGAGTGACTGAATATATCTTTTAATTCAGAATTCATAATAGAAGGGGAGATCAAAGCTAACACCTACCAGGCCAGTGAATTCGACCAATAGAAGACCCAATGATAGAGGCTACTGTGTCACCTATACCCAGTGACAAGACTCCACTGTATAAACTAATACTGGTAGCTGAAAAATAAAGAATATAAATGCAGTACTTAAAAAATACAACCTAAGTTTTGGATGACAGAAATATGTTTGTGTGATCATGTAAACCTTACCAGGGCACAGAAATACCTAAACAGAACCTGAAACAAGTGTTTACTCATTTCGAAATTGAAATGCTTCATACCTTTATATAAAGATTTAGTCAACCATAATGGCAGTGATAGACCAATCAGTAGATAGAGATGAGTTAAAATCACTACACCTTGGTCTCGGTCATCAATAAACATAGAAAAAGACTGGTCAATCACACAACCAAGGCACTTTACATACACGTATTGTCTAAAATATAGAAAGGACAGAGTAATAAAAACTATGTGTCTAGAATATATCAAATACGAAGTCTAGATCAAGATTAGAGGATGGAGTAAAGTCTTTGAAAATTCTTATATTAATTCATAAAATACATGAACTGGATGTTCAATTCTTATTCTAATATGTACCTTGGTTTGTTTAGTTTTCCACATTTATAACACTAGTAACATTTTAATTATTAGCTTTCACTAATTTATTGATATAGGAAATTAATGGAAATACAAAGAACTTAAACAGTACAACTTTTTAAACAGCTTACTAATAATGAAACAAGGGAGCTAACCTCTAGTATAATAAAGAAAGCTAGAGCTATAACAGATGACAAATATAAAAACTCTACATCCACTACCAGCCCTGGTATAAACACGGCCACCACTACAACGTGGAAATATTTACGTATAATAGTCGATACGTCACGACTATCAGCAGTTACACTTATATATCCCACAATACACCCTGCTACCAACGAACACGCTACCCAATAACATAATAATAGCACCTGAAATATAATGTTGATATTGTTCATTAATAAAATCAGGTCCTAAACCAAACCAATAAACACTTAAATTAATACAATAGAAGTTCTTATAGTACTCTCTAGATTAAAATATTACAATCAACCATCAATTTATAAAAGGCATAAGTTTAAGGGGCTTTTCTGGATAACTTTCCTTTTTCACTCGATCTTGATATCTGAGAATTCCTCTTGAAACCTACCCTTGTTCGTGTTTTAAATATTACTTCAATCAACCAAACTATAGGAAACTGATCGAGATAAATATATAATACTGGTATAATAAAGACTACAGCCACTCCACCATATATAACATAGAATAGACCAGGTTTACAAGACGTATTTAATAAATAACATAACAATACAGCTATAAGAAGACTTATAAAACCAACCTGAAATACCAAAATATTGATAATAACTAAATGATAAAACCAATATCAAGATCAGGCTACGTATTCTCGAAACAATCTTAGCACTAGGATGTCCTAGGGTCTTATCTTATCTAGGACATCCTAGCACTAAGATCTTTCCGAGAATTTCAAAAGTTACAAGAAATGTTTAATTTTTAGGTTTAAGTTCAAAGCAATCATTTTTACTTGTGCTTACTATTAAGTTATTTGTTTTTCATAAAATACTACTTACTGAACAAAATACATCAACTTCTAAAACATCTTGTAAAATAGATGACTGAAAAAAACAGTTACAGAAGTGAAAATATGTCAATTCCAAACTTTCATACATATTCAGAAAAATACTCATCTTAATAAAATATTCAAAGGTTAAGGGGAAGAACTCAATATGATTTGATTGGTAAAAGGATTCCAAATACCGTCTTTTTCTATACCAATTCAAGAGCAAACTTAAAGACTAAAGGGCAGTAACTCTGTATGTATAATGTTAATATCACCTACTGTTTGAGCAGAATGTAGAATTCTCCACACAGTGAGGATAAAAAGATGTAAAATAGTTGCTAACTCTCCAAAACTAAAACAGTTCGGTAGAAGATTTGGTATTTTTTGATTAAGATAACAAAATAACACTAATAATAAACACACTAGTGGATATTCACAAATATCTGAAATGAACAAAGGAATGTTAAAAGATAATTATGCACATAATGTTAATATTAAAACAAATGCAAATGAAATGAATGGAGTTTTATGTCCTACTTTCTGCACATAATGGGCTAACCAGGATATGCAACGCCATGCATTGTGCAATGAGAGAATTTTACCAGGAGATTAGCCTGCTCGTTTTGCTGTCAAACTGTCGAGGGGTCTCGAATGTGCACAGCCTGTAGCACACAAGGCCTTTCCGTTTTAAGATAGCAATTGATTGAAAATTGAAAGAAATTACTTACTAAATTGATAGAGTAAAATAATCACACCAGAAAACTGTAGAATTATTTGTAGCCACCATTTTATTTTATCATCGTGTTTAAGTTGGTAGGTAGAAAATAGGAATAGAATAATAATAAAATAGACATCTTTTTTACTGTTTGACATCACCCTAGCTGAACCTGAAAACAATTCATAAAGTGAATAGATTGAAAATAACACTATTCTATTCAGAGAGAAGAATTAAGAAACAGCATTTCGCCTTTATGAACCTTTTTTTCAAAATAATAAGAGATGTGTAATAAGAGATGTGTCATGAGAGATGTGTCATGAGTCAGATAGATTCAAAACAACATTTTACTTTTAATTTTCTGTATTAGATAGAGCTGTTAAAACAGATCATGTCTTGTACAATATTGAAAGTTTTGCAAAGAGGTAAAGCCAAACTTTGTATCTTCTTTAAGGTGGTTTTAGCAGTTCCTTTGCACCCATAAAAACTAAGCCCCTGCTGTCTCTACTTTTTATCTATAAAAAATTCAGACATCACAAAAACTGAACAAGAATTACAAATTAAAGGTCAAAAATCGATAAAAAGGTCTCAAAAACAAAGATGATAATTCTAATAATTCCAATGTCAAGGCCTAATAAATAACAAACACTTGTTGTTTTGCCAAATAAGCTTATTATTACCGTTATCTAACTACGCACAAAGCATATCTCTGAGGACTATTTTATAAGAAATTGAAAAAAGTAAAGAAAAAATGATGATATAACATCAATTGATATATCACACGTCTCAAGCGAGTCAAAACAACTACCTTTTTTCTATTTCTGATAAATTTTGATTGGCATGTCATATCGTAGAAAATTCAAGTGTTTTGAACATAACTGATATTACCTGATAGCCAACCATATCACACGGAATCTCAGATTTTGCTCTAAATGTTAAGATATTCGTTTTCTAACCTGAAGGTCTGGGGTTTTGATTCCAATTTTCAATGAAGTTTTAATCTGTTAGTGATGCTGAGGTTCACCTTTAAATGTCATGAGGTTTCCCCAAATATCATAGTGTTTCCCAAATATCAAGGGGATTCCCAAGTATCACAGGGTTCCCGAAATATCAAGGAGTTCCCGAAATATCAATGGGTTCCCGAATATCACACGGTTCCCGAAATATCACACGGTTCCCGAAATATCACAGGGTTTTCAAAATAACACAGGGTTCCCCAAATATCACAGGGTTTCCCAGATATCACAGGGTTTCCCAAATATCACAGGGCTCCCCAAATATCACAGGGTTCCCAGAATATTATAGGGTTCCCCAAATACCAAAGAGTTCCCCAAATATCACAAGGTTCCCTAAATATCACAGGGTTCCCCAAATATCACAGGGTTTTCCACATATCACAGGGTTCCCCAAATATCACAGGGTTCCCCAAATATCACAGGGTTCCCATTTCCCAGAATATTATAGGGTTCCCAGAATATCACAGGGTTTCCCAAATATCACAGGGTTCCCGAAATATCACAGGGTTCCAGAAATATCACAGGGTTCCCGAAATATCACAGGGTTTCCCAAATATCACAGGGTTCCCGAAATATCACAGGGTTCCCCAAATATCACAGGGTTCCCCAAATATCACAGGGGGATTGAGGGGGGGATTGAGCTTTAAGATTAATTTTGTATCAATTAACATACAAAAACAGTGTACATTAAAATTAGACAGTAGACTTTTAGTCTAAGGTCAATGCCTGAGTACACATTTTCCGACAATGTTTGAGATAAGTGTCTGAGCAAGGTCTGACCTAGGTCTACATGGGCAGTTAACATGTTCCCTGTCATGGTGTGACTCATTTTGATAATGACTTTTATACTACATAGTAATGTACATTTGACTGACTGAATCATCTTCAACCTCATATCATTTGTGTCCAAGGCATCCAAAAAAAACAACCCCATTTTTTTTTATTGTATTGCAAATATTATGTCCTCTCAATCTCTCAATCAATCAAAAAACAAAAGTTATCTTATGACAAGCCTTTATCACCTTGGTAACTCTTTTATAATAGTAATAATATGATTTGGTAAATCTGACTTCAAAAAGCAACTTTCCTCTTAGAAGTAGTTGCCATGTCCTTCTTTAAAAATGAATGGGGAGGAGGGTTTTGGGGTCATTATTACATGGAGGGCAAGGTTAAGTGAATGAAAGTATTGTGTGTCATTAGTTTGCGTGGACAGAAGCCTGTACTCTGACATGGAGATTTCTAGACTATTTCAAGATAAACAATGTCAAATGATAAGCTAATGATAATTGGAGGTAAAGTACAAGGAGCATGTAAGAGTTGTGTTAATAAGGATTGAACTCTGATCGCTGCTTTAAGGTATAAATAAACACCTTGGCTGGAATAGGGACATTTTGATGGCATCATCTGTAGGAGCAGAGACTTAAAAACTGAAGGAGACAAGACCTGAAAAATTGTCAACTGAGAAGACGGAAATTTGAAGCAGTAGATTATCGTGAAGTTGAAGAAACAATTTTCAAAGCAGTTCAAGATCTGATGAGAAAAATGGCAGAAAACCAAAATGGAGATGTTGAGAAGATGCTGGATGAAGCAAAGAAACAGGTATTCAAAAATTTCGTAATATCTCCCCTCTCTTCCTTCTTCACTTTACCCTATGTTTCCATCTGTATGTCTTCATCTGGGATGGGAAATTTTAGCTGAATAATTTAGCATCTTTATTAAGATAAGATACCAATTTTCATCACAATTTAGAAATTTTCTCAAATACATATTCACTGTGATACAAATCTAATAAGCACCTATATTTGGAGCACCTCTTAGACACGACTGGCGATATAGTCAAATCAACAGTTAAGAGCTCTATCTAGACATGACTGGTTAATACAACCAAATGAACAGTTAAGAGCTCCATCTAGACATGACTGGTTAATACAACCAAATGAACAGTTAAGGGCTCTATCTAGACATGACTGGTTAATACAACCAAATGAACAGTTAAGGGCTCTATCTAGACATGACTGGTTAATACAACCAAATGAACAGTTAAGGGCTCTAACTAGACATGACTAGTTAATACAACCATATGAACAGTTAAGGGCTCTATCTAGACATGACTGGTTAATACAACCAAATGAACAGTTAAGGGCTCTATCTAGACATGACTGGTTAATACAACCAAATCAATAGTTAAGAGCTCCATCTAGACATGACTGGTTAATACAACCAAATGAACAGTTAAGAGCTCCATCTAGACATGACTAGTTAATACAACCAAATAAACAGTTAAGAGCTCTATCTAGACATGACTGGTTAATACAACCAGTTTTAATTATGCATGACAGGCATATTCAGCTAACTCAACAGTTTAAACTACATGCACTCAATATAAACTGAATGAATCAATTGTCACTTGTTATCTTATCAAATAATACCCCAAATTCTAAGATCAACAAGACTTTTTCATTCATAAACATAGACTTTATCTACAGTAATATTACGTAAAATTGAACTTTGAACTTTGACAGTGACAACATGCAAGTACACTCTTTCCACCCAGGAGTAGGTCTCAATATTGAACTTTGACCTCCATATGTGACAATATACATGTACACTATACTACTGTCACCTTACTTTTCTTGTAAAATAAATGTGATAATTAGTGAATTTGAATATCTATTTCTAGACTTTGAAATGTACATATACTACTAACTGTCCTTACTTACAAACTAAGTTGGCATTGGAATAGCTTAGTCAGTAGTGGATTGTTGCTTGATAATTAGGTGCCATGAGTTCAAATCTTCCTTAAAGGAAGACGAAATACTGGTGCCACTGGCAGTGCTTCTGATAGACGGCTTTTTATAAGATTTAAACCGTAATTACTTAAGTTGAAGATTTGAGATATTTCTTTTTCAATTGCCTGTCAACATTAATTCAAAATCTAACTATTTCATAATGATAGACTTTGACCCCTGACAATACTGCACATGGCCTGTCACACTGCACATATAAGGTTAGTTTGGTATCCCCTTAAGCCAGTTTGACATTTTTGTGGTTCAGTCATACCTAATTGGTAAAAAGAGCTGACTGGTAATTATACCAGTTGTTAGTTAGAGTACCAACTTTTTATTTCTGATAATTTATGTCGTAGCAAATGGTTCATTACTTCAATCGTTTTAAATCCAAATCTTTAATTCATGTCCTGTTCATAAACAAAAAGACAGGTCAAACACCTTTGAGCTCTGTTAAGACATGACTGGGTATTTTAGCAAATTCTGTTTCTTCACATATCTGAAGTTCCTTCACTTTAAAAGCATTTACGTTGTGGAGGATGTCCCACTACTAAAATCTATATCTTATTCATAGTCCAAGACCAATCAGACATTGTTGCAGGTCTGTTCAGACATGACTGGCAAATATACTAAATGTGACAATCTGAGGATAGAGCACCAAATAGTCTTCATTTAATAATTCGGAAGCTTCTTCTTTCTAAAAGAATTTTGTCTAAATGGGCATATCACACCACTTCCATCCTAATCCACAAGACCTTCCAGACACCTTGGAGCTCTATTCATACATGACTGGCAAATATACTAAATGTGACATCTAAATAGACAATCAAAAAAACATTTTGTCTCATGGGGCATATCACACCACTTGGATTTATCCTGTTCATAGTCCACAATTGAAATGTTATTTCACCTTAATTTCACCTCTCAATTGAGGAATGTATGAGCTAAATCGTGGTATTATCGCCACTAGAGGTCAACACAGGACAATCCCTTCCGTCAAATTTATCTATATAAGTGTTATGTCATTTTGAAAAGATTCATTTTAAATTTAAATCTTGAGATTACTGATTTTATTTCTTATATTTTGGAGAATTTTCATTTAACAGTATGTATTAAAAGTTTAAATTTTGATGTTCTCAAACATTTTTGATAAAGAATTTTCTAATCACAACTTTATAACTTTGTGGACTGATGTTTTCATAGTTCCATCTAATATATTTTCACAGATACAGCTTTCAGAAATTAAGAAATTACTTCAAGATTTTAATGTATAAAAAACATAATAATTTTTCAGATTTATTTTCTTATTTCCTAGTTATATAGTTTCATGTATAAAAATATCATTTAAGAAAAAGAAAGGACCTTATGTCTTAAGCCTTCTTATTTAGAAAAAATACAAAGGAATCATGTGAATACGACCACAGCGATCATGTGAAGATGGTTCACAAATAGAGTATTGTTTATTAAGTTCACCATTGAACAACTCTGGTTACTACTCTCAGTTTGGCTCTATTTGGTCAGTGACATTTGACAGATTTGTTTAGGTACCAAAGCAGTGAAAATATGACTTTACTTTCTTTTGTGAACAACATTTTTACATTAAAAGAAGTAAGCAGACACCTTTTAAGATTGACTAAAGTATTTAATTATACAAGCTTTAGTTCTCGTCAGACGACTTCATCGGGTGAAAATTTCTTCTTACTTCTTTTCTTGTACAACAACATAGAGTGATACGGCCTTACAATCAATTCTACATTTTTACATGTTTTATTTACCCCTTTCCACCCTCGTGGCTGGTTAACCGTCCACACACTAATGCAATATATACCCGAGCAACTGGTATACCGCCCATTACTAAGTGACGTCATACAACATTAACGTCATACGCTTTTACTTTTATTACTTGGAGTTCAGGGTATATGACGTTATATTTCATTTACACTCAGGGTTCAAATGGTTAAATTTCCGTAATTTTATAACGAGCAAAGTTTTATCGATGTTTTAATTTATCATTTTAGAAGAAAATGGTGGTAAAAGTCATCACAGCAGCCGTCAATATAGTACTGAAATATTATTTCTTAGCATTATTGGTATTCATTGGATATCTAACAAAAATCAAAAATGCCATCATGGAGCCATTAGAACCAATAGCAGAAACATCCAGGAAGGTGCCAGAGAAAGACATTTCGTTACATGGAATTGTCAGAACCCTGACTAGGCTTGTGTTTTTAGTTGGACTTATGTGGTGGACTGTTGTAAAATCCATCTTTGATAAAGTGAATCCTTTCCCTGGATTTTGGGATAAATTTATGCATACTGCTAAATCCTATGCTGAAAAGGATACCCCGAAAATTGTAGAGAAAACATCTTAAATTAAGAAACTTTAAATAGACTTAATTTACAGTATTATGGACTTTATAATTTTTTTATCTCGTGTTTTTTTGTGATACAAATTCGATAAATAAATGCCCAGTTCAGATAGAACTCAGAAATAAATATGTTTATTTTAATGTATCAGTCTTTTAACTTCCCTTTCGTATCATACTGTTGATATCCTTTGTCAAAAGGATGGATTAAGTAACAATGGTAAACCCTCACTCACTGACTGCATATAAAATGAGACAGAAAAGGGTGGAGAGTTCTGAACAGGTTCTGTCTGTTCCAAATTGGAACTTCCAATTCTGCCCTCAATCGAACAGTATGTTAGCGAACATGTCACATTCAAAATTTTCCGATCTATCGGCTACTCTGCCATTTTGAATTCTGTCAGCACCTACTATATTTTCAACACACATGGAACTCTGTTCCAACTTCCAACGTGCAGAACTCACCAATCAAGCGACCCAAAAGCCATCTACATATTATTAATTTTACAAGCTGATCCTGTTTGATTTCTATTAGTGAGAAAACATAATCCATCCCAGGTTAAGCTCTCTGGGAAACCAAATTTTCATTTTCTAAGATTCCAAAAGATGAAACTTACCTGAAGAAATTTGATTGAATGTATTGTAATCTGATAAAACTGCCATAGGTATTAAAATACAACAAAGAATTCCAGCATCTGCTCCAGGTCTAAATTACACAGACAAAAAAAAACACAATATCAAACTTGCGTCAATGATGGACACACACACACACACACACACACACACAAATTCTGTGGCAGAGTTAGACATTTTACTTGCTCGGCTTGTAAGTAGACTATATCTTAAAATTATGTGTTTTTAATTAAGATAAGTTAGTGATCAAAACATGGAGGTGGAAATCAACACATAGCACCCAAAAATCAAAGCTCATGGTTTATAACATCTTACTAGTACCAGAAATTAATTCCACCTTGTAAATGTGGTTAAAATAAAGTAAAATGAAAGTAAGGAAGCTCACCTATCAACATGGCTGACTGGAGGTCGAGATGTTAAATGCTGCCAAACACAAATACAAAACTGAAGGATCACAGTAACTGTCAAACAGAAAAATCACAGATTAACTAATAATCAATTATTTAAGTGGTTTACTGATGTCTGAAAGTTTTGAATCTTATACAATCATTTTCACACAAACTCTTCATATGTAAAAAAAACTTCTTCCATGTTGTACTTTATGGAATCAGATAACACTTACTTGTGTCTTTTCAACTAAAATCATACTAATGACTAACTAATTTTCACATAATTAATAGACTTATATATTGCTCTGTGACCTAAGCCAGTGCTTTCATTGAGACTCGTCTCAATACACCCTAATACTTACCCTTACTCAGCCAATCTAAATGAAAGGCCGTCTGACGTAATACCAATGTGACCCCGCAGCAAATCACACTTGCTTCTAGGATTCTTAAAATACTTGAACCTGCCATTTCTGTCAAAATGGTAGTTCTTCATTCTTAGAACCAATATCTTGATCTACCAGCTAGCCTAAAAGAATAAACCATTCTATTATTACAGCTAGAAACATAGATCTGACCTTGTCCTTCACATGACCGTACCTTATACCTGTATTACAGTAAGAGAGATTAGACCTTGCTCTCAACGACAATTTTATCTCCTTTAAGTCCGTAAAAGGAAACTAAGAGTCAATAACATACAGCATGGCGATTACTGCTACATCACACAACTGAATATATTTGAATTCATTCAAAATCAAATAAATATATTCATAAAGGTTAAAGTAAGAATTCATTGAAAAGTTCAAAGTCCATAAGTTTGTCAACATTATTTATTAAGTAGATATATATAGTTTCAGTATCAAAGAAACTTAGAGTTTATTACCCTTTAATAATTATTAGTAAAATTAGTCAACAATATCCTGCTGATATCTGAGTTAAATCCATTCAGCTAAAGTGCCTTAAAGTAGTAAAACCAAGGGCTATTAATAGGCAACAGCAATTACTTATCAGTTTCAATATTGTAATGGGCTATCCATTCAGTTATTGTAAGATGTTAACACAGAATTGAAGCTATTCTTTCATAGATCCTACACACATTACTTAATTATTCCCTGTACATGAATAGTCTAATAAGTTGGTGAGTTGGGAAAACAGAGACACTGAATTATTGCACCAGACAGAATATAAGGAAATGACAAATTGTGTGTTAAGACACCAATGACAGCTATACCAACACGATCACACGATCAGACTGGACTACTTACAAAGTTTTATTTCATGATTAGCAAAATATTTCATTTGTGAAAGAGAAAAAGGGAAATTTGCATAATTTACTTGTTTGATTGTTGCTAGTCATGGACGCAGCCATCTTTGAATATGTTATTAGGAGCTAGCTTTAGTTGGTTTCGTATTCTTTAAAATTATGAATTCAACTCTATTTAGGAAATGAATTGAACAGATATTTACGTCATTGAAAGAAATTTACTAATAAAAAAATATAACAATTTATATTATTCTGAAGTAATTTTCTCATTCAGGGGGAGGCAACTTCTATTACCGGGATGAACTTAGTGATTAGGATGATAGAAAAGTGACAAGTTACGGTACTATTCAATATAAGGCACTGGCCCAGGGTTAAAGTTAAGCTGACATTAATTGTGATGCTAATATGCAATGAACTCAAAGGTTGATCTTTACATTCATAGTTGCATTTATTTACAACGTTCTTGGCAAACCTGGCATCATAGGCAATTCTTTGAATAAAAATATTGTCATCTATTGCAATTATTTTTACAACAAAATCAGCATATTGAGAATTTGTAGTAGCATCTGGATTTGTACGTGAGCATAATACTGACGATTGTTGTCGAGACTGACTTGTCCATTATTTGAATATTTCAAATAAGACTGATCTGAGGCTGCAATTTGTTTAATAGTGTCATTTTAAATGCTTCTTGGAGAATATAAAAGTACACCACAATTTTCATTTGTTATCTCTCTTAGCCTATTTAAGTCAAAATCTGATAGTGTTTTTCCTTGCAGTAGCAGATTGCTCTGGGTTCAAATGTCAATCGAGACTTTTTCTACGAGTTTGAAAATCGTCTTGAGTAGTATCAAATCTACCTGTAATCTTTTTCACAACAAGATTTCTTACAAAGTCAGGTTGTATAACCCTTTTCCCTTGAACATGTGGTTTGTTTGGGATGTACATGCTTTGTAGCATCCCAACTCTATTTGCCTAACAATAAAGTGCAACAAGGCAACGCAATGTTTGCAATACACTCGTAGACCTGCTGTACAATTGCAGTAAGCTCTTTCCACTTTCCCCAGGCTCTT
>NW_008707797.1:2724532-2728740 GCF_000327385.1 Lottia gigantea | reverse complement strand
TTAAACATAAATAATTGTGAAGTCTATTCTACTTGACTAGAATGAATAGAATCATGATACAAACATAATAATCAAATAATAATACTGGATACAAGTCAGAAGGAACAGTGGTGGAACAATTTTACCTTATATGAGTGTTTTTTCAACCAATGTTTTCAGCCTTACAATCATAGTCTTACCCATTGTTTGTAGTTTGAGGCATGTAAATAATTCAGTGATTAGCACAATTTTACTAAATGAATGGTGTCCTACTTTTCTGCACCATCTGGGCTACTGAAGACGGGCAACGCCATGCAGGGTACAATGAGGGAAATTTTGTCAGGACAGTGGCTTTAGTCTGCTCTCTGTCAATAGCACTGAGTATTCAAAACTACTAGAGGGTGACAGATGATTCAAATAAACCCACCTTTACTTCCATGCATCAAGATTTTGAGGATCTTAAACGAGGGTCATAAACCTTGCTGTGCAGCATTACCTAAAATACATGTTAAGGTCAAATTGTCATATTGGACAAAGAAACTATGATTCTAATAAAAATTATTATTATAACCAATAGGGGTTAACATATTTAAAGCCCATTTACAAGGTAAAGAAAGTTGTATCAACCATGGTTTATAAAGCAAAATTTGCCGTGTAAACAGTGCTGTAACACTGTATTAATACAGCTTCCAGGAGTAGTATATTTCACATGTTCTATTCTGTATAGCAAGCTGTATCCAACTTTTATATCTGACGAATGGGAGCACAAGTTTAAATCTTAAAAGGTCATTCTCAATTTTGGCGGGAATTTATGTAAACAAATTGGGAGTGATTCATGCAACTTTATATACTGTGTAAACTGACAAGGAATATATTATAAAAGTTGTATACAACCTGTTTTACTGTGTAGATGGGCCTTAGACGTCTGTGGCTCTAACTCTCCTTAGAATGTGATCTAGTGCTCAATTATATTACACAGCTTGGCAATCATTCCACTTTAAGACATGTATCATAACACAAGGGCAACAGTATGCTATCGCAAAACTGTGTAATAGACAAATTGTAACATTTTATCTTCAAAGTTTTAAGATTCAATCAGACGTCTGTTGTTCCTGAAATTCCACTAAAACTGTGTTTGATGACTACTATGTATAATTTTGAAAAATGAAGTACATATTTGGCCTGATTAGCATGCTTAGAATTCATTACAAAATAGTTTGAGGTTTTTCCTGGTCGTTTTACATTTTCTTTGGTAGTTTCCTTGTCGTTGCATGTTTTCTTCGGTCGTTGGTCAACTCAAGTTTTAGAAAGTAAGAAAGTTCTATACAGAATCATAGCACACAGATCATTTGCCTCTTTTCATTTTAGACAAGATTTTATCAATTTACAACTTTACAATAGCAACAACTCCCCACCTCTAAACACTCGAAATTTGTGAATGATACTGCTAAATAAATGAATATTTCAATCCTGTTGCCAAAAAAACTTATCACCACTGCTCTCTGTCTATAGCTTTTAAATAACTAGTAGAAATAATAGAGTAACCACTTTGACTAAATTGGGCATAAGATTATTACAAAAATATACCACAAAACAGTCAAATTGGTCGTGAATGTATCCAACCTGCATAGGATAGGACTCTGCTTGCAATCTAAAAGCTTTTAACCAGTTGAACCATGCCTTTTGAAATGAATGCAGCTTATAAGAACTGGTGAAGATCATCCAAAAACATAAACCATATTGAAAGAGGATAATCAGAACCTTCTCAAAACACAATCTGAACTCAGCCTGTGATTTTACTACTTTAAAAACTGCTGACAATGTTGTCAAAAAAGCATAAACCACAATGACGAAATTGGACAGGAAGTATAAATAACCTGCCACAAAATAGTCAAAGCGGTCTTTGCTCCACCATCTCTCATCCATTTCACCATCATACTGGTAGACTGGTACCTATAGAAACTGCACAAAGACCATATTGGGACTAACATTTGTATCAAATTGTGGCCAAAATCAACGTGTTGAAAAATACCTAGTAGGCTACTTGAATAGTAAAAAGCTAAAGTAGACCATCAATTTCAGATACAAATGTCATCACAATATCATTCCTGAAAGAAAATGAAAATGATAAAATTAGATAAAAGGAAAATAGAGATTAGTGGCCTGATAAACACAGATGAAATAAACTTACTTTGTTTACAATTTACAAAAAGGCATTACTTTGTTTCTCCTATAAAGTAAAACAAATATGTGATTATAATGAGTCCTTTCTAAAGATTTGGTTCTTAAATGGTACTTCATATAATGCCAATCAGGCATGGCTGTGTCGAAAAATGTGTCATACTCCCAGAAAGAGTGGCCCTGTTCTTCTATTTCCACTTATGTACAACAAACATGGTACCCCATCCAATGGAGCTGTGCGACAAATGTGCCTATGATTAGCAAAATATGGCATTTCTACAGATGCAGCATATGGCCTACAGATGTTGTCCCGAATTCAGCAACTGTGTCATGTTGTCATCAAATTTGAACCCTCTCAAGGTATGGACAAAATGAATAAGATATATTCCATTTCTAATATTTGCCATAGGACACATGACACCACCTTCGAGCATCATGCAGCAAAGTGGTCCCCTCAGCTCCCGACAATCCAATTTAGCAAATGGCAATACCCAATTTATCCCTACTGTGAAAGGCAGATCTCCTAAAATGAACACTTATGTGAAAAATTCAACAACTGTGGTTTATGCTTAACAAAAGTGACTATCCATCAAAAGCCAATCAGGCATGGCTGTGTCCAAAAATGTGTCATACTCCCAGAAAGAGTGGCACTGTATGTCTATTTCCACTTATGTACAACAAACATGGTAGCCCATCCAATGTAGCTGTGCAACAAATGTGCCTATGATTAGCAAAATATGGCATTTCTACAGATGCAGCATAATATGGCCTACAGAAGTTGTCCCGAATTCAGCAACCGTGTCATGTTGTCATCAAATTTGAACCCTCTCAAGGTATGGACAAAATGAATAATGTCAGATATAATCCATTTCTAATATTTGCCGTAGGACATATGACACCACCTTCGAGGATCATGCAGCAAAGTGGTCCCCTCACCTACTGCATGACCACTTCCGGAGTGTCACACTGACCGACCATCCAATTTAGCAAATGGCAATACCCAATTTATCCCTACTGTGAAAGGCAGATTTCCTAAAAGAACACTTATGTGAAAAATTCAACAACTGTGGTTTATGCTTAACAAAAGTGACTATCCATCAAAAGCCAATCAGGCATGGCTGTGTCCAAAAATGTGTCCACTCCCAGAAAGAGTGGCACTGTATGTCTATTTCCACTTATGTACAACAAACATGGTACCCCATCCAATGTAGCTGTGCAACAAATGTGCCTATGATTAGCAAAATATGGCATTTCTACAGATGCAGCATAATATGGCCTACAGAAGTTGTCCCGAATTCAGCAACCGTGTCATGTTGTCATCAAATTTGAACCCTCTCAAGGTATGGACAAAATGAATAATGTCAGATATAATCCAGTTCTAATATTTGCCGTAGGACACATGACACCACCTTCGAGGATCATGCAGCAAAGTGGTCCCCTCACCTACTGCATGACCACTTCCGGGGTGTCACACTGACCGACCATCCAATTTAGCAAATGGCAATACCCAATTTATCCCTACTGTGAAAGGCAGATTTCCTAAAATGAACACTTATGTGAAAAATTCAACAACTGTGGTTTATGCTTAACAAAAGTGACTATCCATCAAAAACCAATCAGGCATGGCTGTGTCGAAAAATGTGTCATACTCCCAGAAAGAGTGGCACTGTACGTCTATTTCCACTTATGCACAACAAACGTGGTACCCCATCCAACGTTGCTGTGCAACAAATGTGCCTATGATTAGCAAAATATGGCATTTCTACAGATGCAGCATAATATGGCCTACAGATGTTGTCCCGAATTCAGCAACCGTGTCATGTTGTCATCAAATTTGAACCCTCTCAAGGTATGGACAAAATGAATAATGTCAGATATAATCCATTTCTAATATTTGCCGTAGGACACATGACACCACCTTCGAGGATCATGCAGCAAAGTGGTCCCCTCACCTACTGCATGACCACTTCCGGAGTGTCACACTGACCGACCATCCAATTTAGCAAATGGCAATACCCAATTTATCCCTACTGTGAAAGGCAGATTTC